>NW_026110850.1:465000-575000 GCF_024679095.1 Eriocheir sinensis
GGAAATTGCAGCCGTTAAGCTGAAAATGTACATATTAATATACAGTGCAACCATAAAGAAAAATACAATATGAAAGGGGTGTGGGGGTTTGTGATTTACATTAACGGAGGGACAGTAGTGATGATGCTTGAGGGGTGAAGAGGTGGAGGAGTGCGGTGTGGTAGAGCAATGAGGCGGGAAGGTAATCCTCCTCTGGAAGGCGAGTAGGTGTTAATCCGAGGTGTGTGTGTGTGTGTGAGAGAGAGAGAGAGAGAGAGAGAGAGAGAGAGAGAGAGAGAGAGAGAGAGAGAGAGAGAGAGAGAGAGAGAGAGAGAGAGAGAGAGAGAGAGATGTGGTGCCACGAGGGCTGCGACACCACTCGCTCCAGTGTCATCATCTTCTCCGGCAATATTTTCCGATGACA
The DNA here is from genome assembly GCF_024679095.1 of Eriocheir sinensis. Taxonomy (NCBI): domain Eukaryota; kingdom Metazoa; phylum Arthropoda; class Malacostraca; order Decapoda; family Varunidae; genus Eriocheir; species Eriocheir sinensis. The sequence goes on from NW_026110850.1 coordinate 465,404, forward strand.
ACAGGGGTATCGACCGCTAAAAGCACAACACGGACTCCAACACATGATTGTCCCCAAACGCACTGTTCATTTACCAACCTATACACAATTGCAATTGCCCATTAACGCACCCGCTTATCTCTCTAAGCCAAAACACACTCAACCGCGGCCAAAACACAATCAACCGCGGCCAAAACACGATCAACCGCGGAACAAAATGTTATGAAAACAAAGCTGCGTCACCGCGTGACAGCTACACTATGGATTAAAATCGAGTGTAAGCCACATGTCGGTTAGGTAGATTATTGTATGAGCTCGGTGTGAGTTTGATGTATGACTCACACGCCTGACGTATTACCCTCGTGATGTCTGTATGTATGTCATGCCTATATAAGAAGCATTTATTCAGGCTAGGGATCAGATCAGCCAGCACTCTGTTCGTGTGCTATACACCCAGTTGTCCTTCCCTAGACAACATGGGGAGAACAGTCATCTTTGCTACTGTGAGTATGGAGTGATGTGGTACCATAGAGGAAAGCGTATCTAACATATCTATTGTGTTCTATTATCTTAGTTTTACTTAGGATTATATTTCTATGATACTTTATTGTGTGAGTTTTTACTCAATATTATACCAGTGCTAACGTCAGTAACCAATAGTGAAAGAAAACCTGAAGACTCATTGAGTCTCGTAAGCCAGTCGCTGGTTTAAACAATATTTTTACCCTTTGTAATATTAAGTAGTATTAAGGTAGAATAAAATACATATAAGAAAGGCGACACCGTTTCATCACCCCATTTACGAACTCCTTTAAATACTCCTAAAGTACCAGAATTTTAAGTCAAGTGTCACTAGTACAAACAGTGTGTCGTCTCCCCTGTGTGACCCGGATTGCGGGTTACAACAGAGAGAGAGAGAGAGAGAGAGAGAGAGAGAGAGAGAGAGAGAGAGAGAGAGAGAGAGAGAGAGAGAGAGAGAGAGAGAGAGAGAGAGAGAGAGAGAGAGAGAGAGAGAGAGTCAAAGCGAGAAAGAGAAGGCGAGATAGGGAAAACTGAAAAAAGGAACAATATAACGATTTGAGAGTGACGAGATGGTCACGACGTTCAATTACTTAACGTGACAGTCTGTTGCTTAACGTGACACTAGGTGACTAACAATGCAATGGTAATGTGTGGATGGTTTCACAGAAATTGGCTTGGCTAGCATAACTATTCTTACAGTTCATCACGATGGTGTGTTATTTGACTTCGCTAAAAATGAGTTTTGTGAGTTTAACGTATATGCGTGGCTTGACATGAGCATTATCGTCAGCCAATCGGAACCGCCAGAGAATTTATACTATTTTTGCAAACCTGTCTTACAAGTGATGGACTACTCTTTGGCAAAATCCTTCGTCACATCAAAGAACTTATATCAAATGCATTCGTTACCTTTTCGCCAAGTCCATGGTTATCCGATTTTCCTCACCAGAGACCTAAAGCTATTTTAAATAATACTCCCTCACACAAGCAATAAACAATTCTTTTCCAAGCTTCGTTACGTCAAAAAGCTTAACTAAACGATCAAATGTCTTGTTTTCCTTCGCCAAGAAGATCCTATTTAACAACACTGATCTTGCACACAAGTGACGCGGTAATCTTCGCCACATTCCGTCGTCAAGTCAAACAGCTTCTTGGTTCGGTATTTCCACACGCTTTCAGCTCTCTCAAGAACTATTTCCAAAGTCCACAAAAGTGATTAGTCGGGTTCTCATGAGGGATTTCCCACGTTCAGAAGTTCCACGTGCAAGCCTAGTCAAACTATTACTAGGCTCATAACCCTACCCCTTGACATACCAGCACAGACTCTAGCAAAGCCTTACCAAGTGTGGAAATGTAAGCCCCAGAATGTTTGAGAATAAGGGCCTTAGGGCCGTATTTTATGACACCATCGCTTCTCACATCAACTATTTCTAAAGGTCAAAGAGGGGATCAATTTGTTTTTCATGAGTGTTTTTAAGGTTCATGGCACAGAAGAAGGGTCAAACTACCACCAGGGTCATAAAACTACCCCTGGAAAGGCCTACAGCTCATACAAAAGCCATGTCAAATATGTGAACTTGGGCGACTAAATGTTTTAAAATACGACCCTTAGTCAGATGCCTTCGTCACTGCTTCGTCATGAGCACCATCGTCAGCCAAGCATCACTTCGTTACATAAATGTTCCACAAGTCTTCCTCAGTCACGTCAAACAGCTTAGTCACGAAAGATGCCTCAGTTACCCCTTCGTCACGCCAGTATGTTTACCCCCTTCGTTATGGCGTCGCTTAAACGGCTTCAGGAAAAAAAAATTCCTGCGTCACGCCACACTTTCACGATATCCGTCCACCTCAACGCTCACCTGTGTTGTTTTGCTTTTTACCTTGTCTTCTCTCTTTTTCTCAGTCATTTTCTAAGGTGTGAAAGTCGAGCTAACATAATACCACCTGTGTTGTTTTGCTTTTTGCCTTGTTATCCCTCTTATTTTCAGTCATTTTCTAAGGCGTGAAAGTCGAGCTAATATAATTCCACCTGTATTGTTTTGCTTTTTACCTTGTCTTCCCTCTTATTTTCAATAATTTTCTAATATATGAAAGTCATCCAGTAAAATACAATCTCACGACAACCCAAGTCTCTTCTGTGTCCTTAATGTACCCTCGAGACACACCAAACAACACATGACAAGGACTCGTTTCTCTAGTTTGCTTCAGTTATACCAAAGTTTTTCCTCCTCCCGCTCCGACCCTTACCATCATGCCATCCATCACATTAGAGTGAAAAGTGAGCGAGTTTATCAGGGAGGTACAGAAGGGAAGAGGAAAAGTATAGCAGAGATGATTCAGGATTGTTGGCTGTTCTGGCGTGTGAGTTGTTTCTTAGATGATGTTTTATGTATACTTGCGGCGACCCACAGCAGCTCACCCTACTATAGGTTACTAATACACTTACACAAGGATACACACTGGATATATGTATTGCTACCCGAAGCCTTCCTAAAACTTTATAATTATCTCAGGAAGGGAAATTTCTATACTTATATTTGGGAGAGAGAGAGAGAGAGAGAGAGAGAGAGAGAGAGAGAGAGAGAGAGAGAGAGAGAGAGAGAGAGAGAGAGAGAGAGAGAGAGAGAGAGAGAGAGAGAGAGAGAGAGAGAGAGAGAGAGAGAGAGAGAGAGAGAGAGAGAGAGAGAGAGAGAGAGAGAGAAGCATTTTACATCCGGCATTATTTTGTTATCCGTGTATGAGAGGTGTATTGGGAGATAAGTAAGTAAGTAAGTAAGTAATGTTTATTGCCATAATATACACACATTGATATATACATATAAATATAATTATAATTCTGGCAACGAATCTAGCCTGTCAAGCCGAAGCTTCCCGACAGACTGTATATTTATTTCATTGCACTATTAATAATATTTCTAAAGGTTGCAGATAGCTCCCAACCATAAAGCTAAATACAAATATACAATAAATAACAACATTAACTATAATACCAGATGAAGTTATAATAGTTATATCTAAAATGTTAACTATAATAACAACTACAACAGCATCAACAATAATAATAATAACAATAATAATAATAATAATAATAATAATAATAATAATAATAATAACAATAATAATAATAATAATAATAATAATAATAATAATAATAATAATAACAATAATAAAAATAATATGGACAATAGTACTATGCAATTCACTGATTAGATTTAATAATGTAAATTTGTATTCATGTTTCAGGAATAAATTATAATTTTAACCGTGATTGTTTTGGATTGCAAATAAGTGTGTTTTTACTGATTTTTTAAATAGAGAGAAATTATTACTATTAAGGAGATTTTTTATTTCTACTGGCAAAGAATTCCAAACTTGAGGTCCTGAGCATAAAATACTATTTCTGAAAAGAACTGTCCTGAACTGTGGAGAGATAAGGTTTATATTGTTCCTGCGCGTATTATGCAATGTATTAATAACTTGAAAAGGATGAGTTCCATGCATCAGTGCGAGGTTTTTATAAATAAATAATAGTAGAAAATAACAATGAATGTTTTTAAAATTAAGAAATCTATGTGTGGAAAATACGTTATGTGTGGAATCAAACTTGTTCATATAAAACATACACCTAAATATCTTATTTTGAGAAACCTGAAGATTTTTAAGAAAGGAAGGCCACGTACACGCCCACACAGATACACAATAAATGAGATGCGGGTAACAAAGTGTATAATAAATACTGATAAGTGCTTCTTGTGTAAGGCTATTTCTTATTCGATACAGTATGCCACATATCCTAGATAGTTTATTTGCAACAGAATTAATTTGGTATTTCCAATTGATATTTTGATCTATGAAAACGCCCAAAAACTTAGTATAAGAAACTCGTTCAAGTACTTTTCCTTCAAGTGTTATAGGTGGCATGTTAGTAGTGACTGATCGGTTTTGAAAGATAATGTATTTTGTTTTAGTGATATTTAACCTTAACTTATTATGTTTAAGCCACATATTAATTGAATTGAGCTCATTATTAATGTTTATATGCAAACTATTTATATTTTTATCATCTAATAGTAAATTAGTGTCGTCAGCATAAATGGTATACTTAAATTTATTACTAGCATTGACAATATCATTAATATAGATGAGAAAAGTATAGGTCCTAGGATAGATCCTTGCGGTACACCCTTGTTGATAGGCTTGAAAGAAGAATATTTAGAATTACAGTAAACAGCTTGAAATCGATTTGTTAAATAATTTTTGAATAATTCTAAAGGAACTCCCCGAATCCCAAAATTACTAAGTTTACTTAAAAGAATTTTATGACATAGCGAATCAAAAGCCTTAGAAAGATCTAAAAAAATTCCAACTAAATAATGTTTCTTTTCCAGATATTTATACACATTATTGGTAAACTGAAATATGGCCGACTCAGTAGAGCGCCCTGGTCTAAATCCATGCTGACAATTCGAAAATAAATTATTTTCTCAATGAAATTTACAAGACGAGTGCATATCACTTTTCAAAGACTGTACTGAACACAGGAAGAACTGATATAGGTCTGTAGTTATTGACATCATCTCTATTATCTGACTTAAATAATGGAATAATTTTAGCTTTCTTAAGTTCGTCCGGAAAAACTCCTTTCTTTAATGTGAGGTTAACTATGTGTGTTAATGGCAAGGAAACTATGCTGTCAGTTTGTCTTACGACCAAGGGAGAAATTTCATCAAAACCAGATGATGTACCTTTTAATGTCTTAAGAAAGTTTTCAATTTCTATCTGTGTAGCTGGTGATAAGTATACCGAGTAATTAGGTGAGTTGTGTAAATATGTCATATATTCATCCCCTACTATATCATGATCTAGCCCCCCAGCCTTCAAAAAATGGTCATTAAATGTTTCAGAAATGTCAGTACAATGTGGCTTTAATTCAATAACTGTATGTTTAGCACCTGTGCATCTACCAAGAATAGTATTAATGGATCTCCAGTGTTGTTTTGGATTACCTTGGCTATTAAGTAACTGCTCTTGGTTATACTTCTTCTTGGCTAATTTTAAAAGTGACGTTAATTTATTTCTATATATTCTATAAGACTCCTTAAACGTTAAAGGCCATTTATGAGCTAATTTTTCAAGTCGATGTTTTTCTCTAATACTATTCTTAAGAGCTAGAGTAATGTGTGGACTACGTTCCTTTTTAAAACTAAATTTAATTTTTTTTCCGGAAAACACTTATCAAAACATGTTTTAAATTTACTGTAAAATAAGTTGTAGGCCTCATTAGCACATATACAATTTAATGTGTCACACCAATTAGTTTGTGAGAGACTATTACTAAATTTTTCAAGGGAGTCCTGATTAAATATTCTTTATTTACGTAAGTGGAAGAAGGATGACGATATTTATCACATTTAAATACAGAGATTACTGGGTAGTGGTCACTGATATCTGTCTTTAATATATAATTGGCAGTATTACTTTCAATCTGAGATGACCAAACATGATCAATTAACGTGGATGAAGTTGAAATTACTCGAGTAGGCAAGGTAGTTAGAGGAAATAAAGAATAGCTGTACATTATATTAATTAAATCCTGCACATTGTCATTATTACATTGTAACAAATCTATGTTTAAGTCTCCAAACACAAAAACCTCCTTGTAATTTCTATCTTTAATTAGAGATAAGATTTCATTAAGTGAATTGTGAAAATTATTTATACTGCTTTGAGGTGGTCTGTAAATACAAAGAAATAAATAGGTATTATCATTACATATTGCTTCGATTCCCAAACATTCCATAAAAGGTTCCAATTTAGAAAATTCATTGATCACAGAAGATTTGTACTTACTAGAGATATAAATGGCCACTCCCCCACCAAACCTGTTTCTGTTATTAGTGAACATTTCATATTCCGGTAGTCTGTACAGTGGAGAAATATCTACATCTAAGCGGGTTTCTGTTAATCCTATGACATCAAATTTAGTTTGGCACGAAAGGACAGTGTCTACAAAGTATTGGAAATTCGATGAGATGGATCTAATATTCAGTGTTAATAAATATAATTCACTATTATTAGTAGAAAAAGGAAAGCTATCCAGATAAATATATTCAGATTTAGAAAAATTTAAATTTCTTGCTCTTAAATAAAACTGAGTTACATCAAGATCGTTATTATAATTTCTATCTTCTACACTAAGTGGATGGAAAGCATGTAGGTCTTGATTTTGTGTATTATTGACATTAAAACAATGCAACAAATCCTCATTGTTAATAGAGGCAAAAGGGAAAATATAATCTATTGGTGGAGGCATATTATCGTTAGTAGTAGTAGTGGAAGTAGTAGTAGTAGTAGTGGAAGTAGTAGTAGTAGTAGTAGTAGTAGTAGTAGTAGTAGTAGTAGTAGTAGTAGTAGTAGTAGTAGTAGTAGTAGTAGTAGTAGTAGTAGTAGTAGTAGTAGTAGTAGTAGTAGTAGTAGTGGTGGTGGTATATTGAAGCGGTTATAGTGATAGTAGTAGTAGTAGTAGTAGTAGTAGTAGTAGTAGTAGTAGTAGTAGTAGTAGAAATAGTAGTAGTAGTAGTAGTAGTAGTGGTGGTGGTATAGAAGAGGTATAGTTATAGTAGTAGTAGTAGTAGTAGTAGTAGTAGTAGTAGTAGTAGTAGTAGTAGTAGTAGTAGTAGTAGTAGTAGTAGTAGTAGTAGTAGTAGTAGTATTTGTTGTTGTTGTAACCATAAAAATAGTAGTAGTAGTAGTAGTAGTAGTAGTAGTAGTAGTAGTAGTAGTAGTGGTGGTGGTGGTAGACGTAATAGCAGTAGTAGTAGTAGTAGTAGTAGTAGTAGTAGTAGTAGTAGTAGTAGTAGATAGTAGTAGTAATAGTAGTTAGTAGTAGTAGTAGTAGTAGTAGTAGTAGTAGTAGTAGATGTAGTAGTAGTAGTAGTAGAATCATTGTTAGTTGTTGTAGTGGAATTGTGAGTTATTATGTACTAAATTACTTAACGTTGTGAATCTATTTCTTGGTGCCGCTTCGCAGGATTTTCTTGATTTCCTTGCGTTGGGGGGACGAAGCAGCAGGTGGGGCCGAGGACAGCCGCGAGCCACCAGGTCGGTGCGCGGGGAGGGGAGAGCGAGTGTTGTCCACACCACCCCACGCCCCAGCCGCCTCGACACGGACGACACCACCATCACCATCAGCATCACCAGCACCATCAGGAGCGCCAGCAGCACCAACAGCACCAGCAGCAGCGTCAGCACCATCAGCAGCATCACCAGCATGGTGTATGTGTGTGTGTGTGTGTGTGTGTGTGTGTGTGTGTGTGTGTGTGTGTGTGTGTGTGTTGGGGGGGGAGATGGGGGGGAAGATCAGGTTTCGTTTGTCTCCTTTACTGTAATAAAACACCTGTTGTTCACATTACTGGTGCCAACTTTTTTTTTCTTTTTTACGTCTCTGCCAATTGCGCCGGTAGGCTTGCATGAGGGGCCTGGATGGTATTCGGCCCCAGTTCGTCATGGCGCAGGCAAGTGTTTATAGTGGCTCCATCTTCTCTTACCCACACCCATTTTTATTACGTCCTTGTTACCGACGTACCTTAGCCCACTTGCATTTGACCTGTGCACCCACTGCCCACGCTACCTGCTCCACGCCGAAGCCCTTGCCTGACACCCCCACCTTTTTTTTCTTTTTTTCTTCAATTCACTTTTCATCAACTCATCTCATAAAAAATTATCACCCCATCTCATCTCACTACCTCTCATCTTTATCTTCATTTTTCATCTTCTCTCTCTCTCTCTCTCTCTCTCTCTCTCTCTCTCTCTCTCTCTCTCTCTCTCTCTCTCTCTCTCTCTCTCTCTCTCTCTCTCTCTCTCTCTCTCTCTCTCTCTCTCTCTCTCTCTCTCTTTTTCCTTGGTCCGTGGCGGCGGAGGCGGCGGGGGAGGCGGCGGGGCTCAAGGCGATGATTGGCGCTGATCACTAAGACTCAGCCGCTGATGCCCTCTTGAGCCTCCCTGAATGACCTCCGCACTTTCTTCCTCCTCCTCCTCCTCCTCTTACTCCTCCTCTCTTTTAACTCACTACTCCCACTCGTATTTCTTCTATTTTTCTTCTGCTTGTTCTCCTCCTTTTCCTCCCCCTTCTTCTTCTCCTCCTCCTCCTCCTCCTCTTCCTCCTCTTCTCTTTTAACTCACTACTCTCACTCGTATTTCTTCTATTTTTCTTCTGCTTGTTCTCCTCCTCCTTTTCCTCCCCCTTCTCCTCCTCCTCCTCCTCCTCCTACTACTACTACTACTACTACTACTATTATTACTACTACTGCTACTGCTTCTACTGCTGCTGCTACTACATATTCTCCTCCTCTTCTTCCTCTTCATAACTTTGCTGCGTCAGAGTTGAACTAAACGTAACGCTGCGTAACTACCAAAGTGCCTAAACCTTTCCCGCAGGTCACTCAAGTGGATGATGAACGGATTAAATGATCACAACAGACAGCCTCGTCATGAGCCAACAAGCTTTTTGCTAACTGCTCATCCATGTTTCCATGTTTCCTTCTCGTCATCATTCTCATTTTCCTTCTCCTTCTTCACCTCCTCTAACTCCTCTTTCTAATACTTCTTTCCTATTCATCCTTGACCCCTTCCCCCTATTTCCCTTACGTGTCTTCATCAAGCGCAAAAAGAAATACATAAGATACAACAGAAAACATATAAGCTCCCGGAATGAGTTGAACAAGGTGAAAGTGTTAAAACTGGCATAGGGCGTGTCTCAGTTATAGGAGCAAATGAACGATAAGAAATCTGACTGGAGAAGTGAAAATAGTGAGGTTCCACACGATTGAGTATTGAGTCGATCTCTGGGTACTGCCAAGACCTCACACACCACACACTCCATCCCCCTTGCTCAAGGGGGGAAAGATAACGCTCCTACTCAGATGGAAAAACCTGGCGTGGTGTCGTCAGACCATCCCGTATCGTGAGACATCCCATCCTGAATACATACATGAATTTCGACATGGTACCGTGTCTTTTATCGACTGCTTGTCGAGATCTGTCCCACTCAAGTTTATTTATATTATTGTAAAAGCAAATGATGACATGGCCAATGCAAGATGGAGCCACTATAAACACTCGCCTGCGCCAGAACGGGCTGGGCCGATCATCAGGACCCACCGGAAAGAAGCCTTGGACCGACCATCAGGATCCACCGAGAAGAAGCCTACCGGCGCAATAGGCCGCAATGTAATATATATATATATATATATATATATATATATATATATATATATATATATATATATATATATATATATATATATATATATATATATATATATATATATAACTAGGATATCAACACTCACTCTTCTTCTTGTGGCCTGTTTCGCTCTGCATCGCTTTTTAGGTCCTCTTTGGTACTTTTTTGCACTTAGATGCTTCACTTAGTTACTCTGTCATAGTAAGGATTGGGTTCCGCGATGCGAGGTTCAGGATGGGATGTCTCACGACAAAGGATGTCTGACGACACCACACCTGCCTGAGAGGAACTCAAACCGCTGCCTGCAGCGCCGCGAAGCCTGGCAGCGCAGCGCTTTGCCGACTGAGCTATCGGAGCGGTGTGTGTGTGTGTGTGTGTGTGTGTGTGTGTGTGTGTGTGTGTGTGTGTGTGTGTGTGTTTGTGTGTGTGTGTGTGAACACCTGCTAAGTAAAATGCCTTGACATGAAATAGTGCCCGAACGGTAATATAGTGCAATAATGCTAACATAAAAATGGCGGCAGCAGCAGGATCACGTGACACCTCAAACAGCAGACTTCAACAGACTTCTTCCCGGAGAGGCTCCATCAAGGATTTACTTCCACTAACTCCATTTTAATCTTTCCTGTTGAGAGTTTGATCAATCTCAGTTTCTTTAGGATTGAATATGTATGTGTATAACTAACAGCCTTTCCGAGCTGATTTTCTCTAATTTCTCGGAATTATAAAATCAACTGTTCAGGACTCTTTACCTGCTCACCTAACCCTTTATGTGCATTTTCCTTCTTTCCTTGCTCCTGTGGTCCACTTAGAACGCAATAATTTATAAAGTCATGTAAGAAAGGCTAACAAAGGTAATAAGCTTAGCACGTTAGAAAATGTGCAGATGGGGATGGCGAAAATTCTCCACGGGAAGAGAAACTTGCCATATAAGGAGAGTAAACGTTTAAAATTGCTTTCTCTATAAATGGGAAGGATGCGATGAGACCTGATTGAAATTGATAAATGAATGAGGGGATTTAAAAAGGGAGGTGAATAAAAGTTTCTGGTAGTATATGACAGCAGGGTAGGACACGTAGTAATGGATTTGGATCAGAAAAGTTTAGATTCAACGACATAAGTAACAAAATGAGATATCAATGGTGGTGGATGAGTGGAACATTTTTAGCAGTCATGTGATGAGTGGCAATACGACTTTCTACTCAAGCTCATCCCTTTACTGTCCAAATCCCTTACGCAAGAGTTAACAAGCATCTTCACTCTTTCATCTGTATTTCCTCCTGCCTACGACTTGAACTCTTTCAAGAGGATGGTATCAGGACACCTCTCCTCCCGAAATTGACCTATCTTTCGGCCACTCCTCTAACTCTTTTTAGGAGCAGTGAGTAGCGGGCTTTTTTTTTTTTTGTATATATTTGTTACCTTTTTTTATGCCCTTGAACTGACTCCTCTGCTGTAAAAAAAAAAAAATAAATAAAATAAAAAAAACATACCTTCAAAATGTGACATAAATACATAGAAAGCGAGACTATGTAGTGATAGGTGATATTAGGTTTACAGGAGCTGATCTGTATAGGCCGACTAGCTTCTTGCGGACTCCATATGTACTACTGCTCTTCTAAGTTAACCATTAGTGTCACCGCAAAGACGCCGACGACCAGGAGAGCACCCCATTAGGAAAAGGATAGCGACAAAAAAGAATGCCGGTGTCGTTCCTTCATTCGCGTAGTATTATGCCAATAAATTACGTGTGTGTGTGTGTGTGTGTGTGTGTGTGTGTGTGTGTGTGTGTGTGTGTGTGTGTGTGTGTGATGGAATCCAGCCCACCTTTTCTCACATTTTTATCTACGTTTGGGAATCAAGTTTGCTTTCCATACAATGCCCCGCAAACCGACTCACTCACTGCCTTCTTCTTCGCGCCCTCCCTCTAGGCCCTTTCCTCTCCCCCTCCTCCTGCCCCGCCAATGCCTCGCCGTCCCCTCCCTTTCTCCGCTCCTCTCCTTTCACCTCGACCACTTTTGAATTGTATTGCTTCGGTGTCAAAACGTTATTTACTATTTTACTATGTTTTATATTTACCAGGATTTGTCAGTGTGTGTGTGTGTGTGTGTGTGTGTGTGTGTGTGTGTGTGTGTGTGTGTGTGTGTGTGTGTGTGTGTGTGTGTGTGCGCGCGCGCGTATAAAATTCTCTCATAAAATTCTCTCTCTCTCTCTCTCTCTCTCTCTCTCTCTCTCTCTCTCTCTCTCTCTCTCTCTCTCTCTCTCTCTCTCTCTCTCTCTCTCTCTCTCTCTCTCTCTCTCTCTCTCTCTCTCTCTCTCTCTCTCTCTCTCTCTCTCTCTCTCTCTCTCTCTCTCTCTCTCTCTCTCTCTCTCTCTCTCTCTCTCTCTCTCTCTCTCAGTAATTCCTCCCCCCCTCCCCTACTCACCCACTGACTCACTAAACGCCTTCTGCCTATCTGCCTGAATACACCCATCAGCGTTCTTACATCACAATCCACTGCTGGTCCATCCATCCATCTATCCACCCATCCATCCTCTACTTCTTTTCTTTAGACACACACGCAGTAGTTTTGTTGCTCCGCTTCATTCCTTTCGTTTTCCATTTTCACGTTTATGTTTTGTTAGATTGGTTGACTGGTTGGTTGGTTGGTTGGTTGATTGGTTGGTTGATCGGTTTCTCTCTCTTCGAATATCCATCTCTTTGCATCCGTTTCTTTCATCTTCTCCTTTGCCAGGCTTTTTATTCCTCTTTTCTCTTCTCTTAAGTCTCAGCTCAAATTTTCCCAGTGCTTCTTTTTCTCCTCCTGACATCCTTTTCTCAATCTCTACTTACTTTTATCTTTCCGTCTTATCTTTTCACGCACGCCCTCCCTTCCATCTCAATCTACTCACTCTGCCTTAATATTTCTTTCACTATTCCACGTCCTCAGCCCCTCAGCGTCATCAATCTTCCCCACACCTATCTGGCTATTATCAACCCACCTACGTAGTCTCGTCCATGGGGTCTGTGTGGTCTGAATATCTATGTAGATCTATGTTAATATTCATTTTTCTGTCCCCGTGTCTTCCCTTTCCCGTACTTCTTAACCCACTTGTGTACATGAGGCGTGGAGTGAGAGAGGCGTATTAACCATTATACATCATGACACGCGTAAAGCCTCTGTCAATACACCCCTCATATCCATTTTGTAGGTTAGGTTAGGTTAGGAAAGGTTAGGTTAGGTCGACAGGTCTTTCAAATGCATGGGTTAATTCTCTCCTCTCTTCTCTTCTTCTGTTCGTATAACAAGTTAACCTTCTTTTCCTTTTCTTACCCTCTATTTTTCGTATCCCACATCTCCTTTCAGTATTAATCATCCCCTATTGCCATTCCACCTTCGTTTACTTTCCTTTTATATATCTTCTCAACCCTCTTTATGCCATCTCAACTCTCCTTTTTTGTTTCATCGATACGTCAATCTTTCCCACTCCATATCCCTTTTCAAACCTCGTCTCTATATCCATCTCCTCTCAGCCCTCTTCGTTCCCTTTCATTTTACATACCTTCTCAACTCTCTTTTTATTTCATCGATACGTCAATCTTTCCTACTTAATATCCCTTCTCAAACCTCGTCTCCATATCCATCTCCTCTCAACCTTTTCGTTCCTTTCATTTTACATACCTTCTCAACCCTCTTTTGCCATCTCAACTCTCCTTTTTGTTTCATCGATACGTCAATCTTTCCCTCCATATCCCTTTTCAAACCTCGTCTCCATATCTCTCCTCTCAACCCTCTTCACCTTTACCCTACCCTTCTCTGCTGCATTCCATGCCTTTCTGACCCTCTTCCCCTTCCACATTCTTCCAGGTTTCTCGGTATAATCCCTCATCTCCATACCTGCCTGCCTCCCCTCTACCCCCCTCACAAGTTTTTTTTTCTGTTATCTACCTACCCCTCTATTCGCCATTGTTAATATCCCTTCCTAACCCTCTTCTTCATCTCTTTCTTTTTACATATTGCTCTTCGTTGCCGCATGTTACTTTGGGACGCTAATTTTATCGAAGACTTTATATATGTAGCTTCTCGGGACTCGTTTCCTATTCCTCCAATCCTTCCCTATTGCTCGAATTAATAACCAGTGATGACTGGTCTGATGAAGATGAGGATCCATGGGAAGCCCTCGAATTGATAACCAGTGATGACTGGTCTGATGAGGATGATGATCCATGGGATGCCCTCGCATTGATAACCAGTAATGACTGGTCTGATGAGAATGATGATCCATGGGATGCCCTCGAATTGATAACCAGTGATGACTGGTCTGATGAGAATGATGATCCATGGGATGCCCTCGAATTGATAACCAATGATGACTGGTCTGATGAGGATGAGGATTCATGGGATGCCCTCGAATTGATAACCAGTAATGACTGGTCTGATGAGGATGAGGATCCATGGGATGCCCTCGAATTGATAACCAGTGATGACTGGTCTGATGAGGATGAGGATCCATGGGATGCCCTCGAATTGATAACCAGTGATGACTGGTCTGATTAGGCTGATGATTCATGGGAAGCCCTCGAATTGATAACCAGTAATGACTGGTCTGATGAGGATGAGGATCCATGGGATGCCCTCGAATTGATAACCAGTAATGACTGGTCTGATGAGGATGATGATCCATGGGAAGCCCTCGAATTGATAACCAGTGATGACTGGTCTGATGAGGCTGATGATTCATGGGAAGCCTTTGCCATGGCGACCCGTGATGACTGGTCCGTGGAGGCTAATGATCCATGCCCATCCGCCGAATTGGTGGCCGCCATCACCGAAGAGGCTGATGATGCATGGGCAGCCTTCGAGATGATGACCAGTGATGACTGGTTCGTAGAAACTGATGCCTTCCTGGACGTCACGGCCATCTGTGCTGTCGTTGTGTAAATTGTCTTGCTTCACTAAGCAGCCTGGTAACACACTCACCAGTGAGCCCCGGCGCAGGCGCGAGCCACATCGTGAGCCACACTCCCGGGGAGCGAGACACCCTTCAGTGACCGTCGCTCTTATTACACCTTCAGGGGAGGAGCTCCAGCTGTATTTCTTTTCTTATCAATGAAAACCTTTACAATAAAACTGTTATCCTATTAATGAATTTACCTTACCTATTTTTTTTTTTACAACAAAGGAGGCAGCTTTAGGGCACACACAAAAAAGAAAACAATAATAAAAAAAAAGCCCGCTATTCGCTGCTCCTAAAAAATAAACAAAAGAGGTGGCCGAAAGCAAGGTCAAATACGGGAGGAGAGATGTCCTGATACCCTCCTCTTGAAAAAGTTCAAGTCGTAGGAAGGAGGGAATACAGATGAAGGAAGATTGTTCCAGAGTTTACCAGTGTGAGGGATGAAAGAGTGAAGATGCTGGTTAACTTTTGCATAAGGGGTTTGGACAGTATAGGGATGAGCATGAGTAGAAAGTCGAGTGCAGCGGGGCCGCGGGAGGGGGGGAGGCATGCAGTTAGCAAGTTCAGAAGAGCAGTCAGCGTGGAAATATCGATAGAAGATAGAAAGAGAGGCAGCACTGCGGCGGAATTTAAGAGGTAGAAGACTATCAGTATGAGGAGGAGAGTTGATGAGACGAAGAGCCTTAACCTCCACTCTGTCCAGAAGAGCTGTGTGAATGGAGCCCCCCACACATGAGATGCATACTCCATACGAGGGTGGACAAGGCCCCTGTATATGGACAGCAACTGTGTGAGGGAGAAGAACTGGCGGAGACGGTACAGAACGCCCAGCCTCGAGGAAGCTGATTTAGTAAGAGATGAGATATGAAGTTTCCAGTTGAGATTTTGAGTTAAGTTGCTAAGAAGCAAAGAGTGCAAATCAATGGTAAAATATCTGACTGGGGATGTGTTACGAGTGGGGTCCCACAAGGCTCAGTATTAGGTCCACTTTTGTTTATTATTTATATCAATGACTTAGATACAGGAATTAGTAGTGATGTTAGTAAATTTGCAGATGATACCAAGATCGGTAGAGTAATTGAGTCGGATCAGGACGCTAGTATTCTCCAAGGTGAACTCAACAGATTATATGACTGGGCGGATAAATGGCAGATGGAGTTCAATGTAGGGAAGTGCAGTATTCTGAGTGTAGGTAGGAACAACCCCTCACATAACTATTGCTTAAGGGGGGCGGCTACGGGGTATTTTTGGCCGAATATTTTTGAAATCTGAGAAATTCTTTTTATTCTCTCACTGTGGCCGAGATAGCCTAAATTATCAAGTGGTAAGGTTTGTTTTGGTTAAATTAAATCCCTTACGGCCGGGAAGCCATGTTTAAATACCCCGCGCGGTTGCGTCAGAGGCCTGAGTCACGCGGTTACACACGTGGTGTCATTCAATGCTTATATACGCGTAAATTTTCAATAAAAAATGATTTCTTCTTTATGAATCTGCATCACTTGGCATCTCAGAGAGGGTGGATGGAGTGAGTCATGCTGCCCGAGGGCCGAGAGGACTGTAGATCACGCGTCACAACTTTGGCTATGAGGATGGGAACATAATATTACATATGTTTGGTTCTCAAGAAAGATTACAAGAATCTCTTCACTGGCAAGACCTTGAAAGAGCCAGACATGCAACACCCAAGTCCAAAAAGAAAACAGCAGAAGAAGGATGAAGAATACCAGCCTGGAGAATATTGATAAAATCTGGCGACAATGAGAAAGGTGGCGCCTTTTGACACCCTCACATACCAGTGAATAATACTTTCTCAACACTGAGAAAGGGGACCAGATGCCTTATCAATATCTCCAGTCAATCAGCAAGGTTTGCACAATCATGTGTGAAAATTTCATCTCAATCGGACAATTATGAAGGGCATGACGGGTAAATGCAAAAAAAAATTTAGGAGCCGATTTCTCAAAAGTTGGTTTTTACACTTCAAAAATTTCAAAAATCAGTAAATCATCTGACTGACAATTGTTAGGTATCAATAAAAACTTCAATTAAAGGCCGATTTTTTTATTGGAATAGATTTTTCAATATGGCCATAGAAAACGGGATACAGAGCGGAGAAAATCAAGTGTGAAAAAAAAATTTAAAATTTTCTCTGAAAGATAAAAGCAAAATCAAAATCTGTTCCGACAAAATGTAGATATATAATCGAAGTTTCATTGGTAATTTTTCAAAGTGATTGACTTAAAAATAAAGCCTGTGAAACAAATTGAAAAAAACGCGTTTTACCTCAGTGCCCCTATCATTCACCCAATCTCCATGAAATTCACTATACTCCTCATTAACACCAACAAACAACATAATAAAATTTCAAGGCTATTGGACCTACCAAAAGAGCTGTAGGGGGGGGGGTAGTCGCCCCCCTTAAATGACACTCTCATAAGCAGGTCTGGGTGCGAGAGGGATTTAGGGGTCTTAGTGAGCTCTGATCTCCGTCCAAGGGCACAATGCATTCAAGCTAGAAATCGAGCTAATAGGGTACTGGATTTATTTCAAGGAGCGTAAGCAACAGAAGCCCAAGTCTTCCTCAAACTATATTTAGCATTAGTTAGACCTCATCTTGACTATGCGGTTCAGTTCTGGTCACCTTACTATAGAATGGATATCAAAATGTTAGAATCGGTGCAGAGGAGAATGACTAAGATGATTCAGGGGTTGAGAAACTTGCCATACGAGGGAAGACTCAAACAGTTAAACTTGCATTCTCTAGAAAGGCGAAGGGTGCGTGGAGACATGATCGAGGTTTATAAATGGATGAAGGGCTTTAATAAGGGAGACATTCATAAGGTTTTGTTGGTAAGAGAACCGGGTAGGACACGAAGTAATGGGTTTAAACTGGATAAATTCAGATTCAACAGGGACATAGGCAAAAATTGGTTTACTAACAGGGTGGTGGATGAGTGGAATAGGCTTAACAGTCATGTGGTGAGTGCCAATACAATTGTCACATTCAAAAATAGACTAGATAAATTCATGGACAGCGATATTAGGTGGGGTTAGATACACGTGAGCTTAGGGTCAAAGGAGCTGCCTCGTACAGGCCTACCGGCCTCTTGTAGACTCCTGCGTTCTTATGTTCTTATGTTCTTATGATAGACCGAGGATGTTTAGTGTTGAGGAAGGTGATAGCTGGGTGTTGTCAAAGAATAGGGGATAGTTGTTTAGAAGATTGTGTCGAGTGGATAGGTGGAGAAACTGTGTTTTTGAGGCGTTGAAGGACACCAGGTTCTTCTTGCCCCAATCAGAAATAATAGCAAGGTCTGAGGCTAAGCGTTCTGCAGCCTCCAGCCTTGAGTCGTTAAGTTCCTGTAGGGTGGGTCTTCTATTAAAAGAAGTTGAGTAATGCAGAGTGGAATCATCGGCGTAGGAATGGATAGGACAGTTCGTTTTGGAAAGAAGATCATCAATGAACAACAGAAAAAGAGTGGGAGATAGGACAGAACTCTGTGGGACACCACTGTTAATAGATTTAGGGGAAGAACAGTGACCGTCTACCACGGCAGAAATAGAACGGTCAGAAAGGAAACTGGAGATAAAGGTACAGAGAGAAGGATATAAACCGTAGGAGGGTAGTTTGGAAAGCAAATATTTGTGCCAGACCCTATCAAAAGCTTTTGATATGTCCAGCGCAATAGCAAAAGTTTCACCGAAACGGCTAAGAGAGGATGACCAAGAGTCAGTTAAGAAGGCTAGGAGATCACCAGTAGAACGCCCCTTGCGGAACCCACACTGGCGATCAAATAGAAGGTCAGAAGTGGAAAGGTGCTTTTGAATCTTCCGGTTAAGGATTGATTCAAAAGCTTTAGATAGACAAGAAAGTAAAGCTATAGGACGGTAGTTTGAGGGATTGGAGCGGTCACCCTTCTTAGGCACAGGCTGTATGAAGGCATACTTCAAGCAAAAAGGAAAGGTAGATGTTGACAGGCAGAGGCGAAAGAGTTTGACCAGGCAGGGTTACAGCACGGAGGCACAGTTTTTAAGGACAATAGGAGGCACTCTATCAGGTCCATAAGCCTTCTGAGGATTGAGGCCAGAGAGGGCATAAAAAACATCATTTGAAGAATCTTTATAACAGGCATAAAGGAGTCAGAGGGGGGATGAGTAGGAGGAATATGCCCAGAATCGTCCAGAGTGGAGTTTTTAGAAAAAGTTTGAGAGAAGAGTTCAGCCTTAGAGATAGATGAGACGGCAGTGTTGCCGTCAGGACTGAGGAGTGGAGGGAAAGATGAAGAAGTGAAGTTGGAGGAGATGTTTTTGGCTAGATGCCAGAAGTCACGGGAAGAGTTAGAGAAAGCAAGGTTTTGGCATTTTCTATTAATGAAATAGTTTTTGGTTAGTCGGAGAATAGATTTGGCACGATTTCGGGCAGAAATGTAAAGTTCATAATTAGCATTAGTTTGAAGGCTCTGGTACCTTTTGTGAGCTACCTCTCTATCATTGACAGCCCGAGAACAAGCGTGATTAAACCAAGGCTTTTTAGCGTGAGGAGTAGAGAAAGAACGAGGAATGTATGCCTCCATTCCAGAGACAATCACCTCTGTGATGCGCTGAGCACACACAGAGGGGTCTCTATCCTGGAAGCAATAATCATTCCACGCCCTCCCTTCCATCTCAATCTACTCACTCTGCCTTAATATTTCTTTCACTATTCCACGTCCTCAGCCCCTCAGCGTCATCAATCTTCCCCACACCTATCTGGCTATTATCAACCCACCTACGTAGTCTCGTCCATGGGGTCTGTGTGGTCTGAATATCTATGTAGATCTATGTTAATATTCATTTTTCTGTCCCCGTGTCTTCCCTTTCCCGTACTTCTTAACCCACTTGTGTACATGAGGCGTGGAGTGAGAGAGGCGTATTAACCATTATACATCATGACACGCGTAAAGCCTCTGTCAATACACCCCTCATATCCATTTTGTAGGTTAGGTTAGGTTAGGAAAGGTTAGGTTAGGTCGACAGGTCTTTCAAATGCATGGGTTAATTCTCTCCTCTCTTCTCTTCTTCTGTTCGTATAACAAGTTAACCTTCTTTTCCTTTTCTTACCCTCTATTTTTCGTATCCCACATCTCCTTTCAGTATTAATCATCCCCTATTGCCATTCCACCTTCGTTTACTTTCCTTTTATATATCTTCTCAACCCTCTCTCTATGCCATCTCAACTCTCCTTTTTGTTTCATCGATATGTCAATCTTTCCCACTCCATATCCCTTCCCAAACCTCGTCTCTATATCCATCTCCTCTCAGCCCTCTTCGTTCCCTTTCATTTTACATACCTTCTCAACTCTCTTTTTATTTCATCGATACGTCAATCTTTCCTACTTAATATCCCTTCTCAAACCTCGTCTCCATATCCATCTCCTCTCAACCCTTTTCGTTCCCTTTCATTTTACATACCTTCTCAACCCTCTTTTTGCCATCTCAACTCTCCTTTTTTGTTTCATCGATACGTCAATCTTTCCCACTCCATATCCCTTTTCAAACCTCGTCTCCATATCTATCTCCTCTCAACCCTCTTCACCTTTACCCTACCCTTCTCTGCTGCATTCCATGCCTTTCCTGACCCTCTTCCCCGCTTCCACATTCTTCCAGGTTTCTCGGTATCATCCCTCATCTCCATACCTGCCTGCCTACCCTCTACCCCCCTCACAAGTTTTTTTTTCTGTTATCTACCTACCCCTCTCTTCGCCATTGTTTATATCCCTTCCTAACCCTCTTCTTCATCTCTTTCTTTTTCCATATTGCTCTTCGTTGCCTCATGTTACTTTGGGACGCTAATTTTATCGAAGACTTTATATATGTAGCTTCTCGGGACTCGTTTCCTATTCCCCTCCAATCCTTCCCTATTGCTCGAATTAATAACCAGTGATGACTGGTCTGATGAAGATGAGGATCCATGGGAAGCCCTCGAATTGATAACCAGTGATGACTGGTCTGATGAGGATGATGATCCATGAGATGCCCTCGCATTGATAACCAGTAATGACTGGTCTGATGAGAATGATGATCCATGGGATGCCCTCGAATTGATAACCAGTGATGACTGGTCTGATGAGAATGATGATCCATGGGATGCCCTCGAATTGATAACCAATGATGACTGGTCTGATGAGGATGAGGATTCATGGGATGCCCTCGAATTGATAACCAGTAATGACTGGTCTGATGAGGATGAGGATCCATGGGATGCCCTCGAATTGATAACCAGTGATGACTGGTCTGATGAGGATGAGGATCCATGGGATGCCCTCGAATTGATAACCAGTGATGACTGGTCTGATTAGGCTGATGATTCATGGGAAGCCCTCGAATTGATAACCAGTAATGACTGGTCTGATGAGGATGAGGATCCATGGGATGCCCTCGAATTGATAACCAGTAATGACTGGTCTGATGAGGATGATGATCCATGGGAAGCCCTCGAATTGATAACCAGTGATGACTGGTCTGATGAGGCTGATGATTCATGGGAAGCCTTTGCCATGGCGACCCGTGATGACTGGTCCGTGGAGGCTAATGATCCATGCCCATCCGCCGAATTGGTGGCCGCCATCACCGAAGAGGCTGATGATGCATGGGCAGCCTTCGAGATGATGACCAGTGATGACTGGTTCGTAGAAACTGATGCCTTCCTGGACGTCACGGCCATCTGTGCTGTCGTTGTGTAAATTGTCTTGCTTCACTAAGCAGCCTGGTAACACACTCACCAGTGAGCCCCGGCGCAGGCGCGAGCCACATCGTGAGCCACACTCCCGGGGAGCGAGACACCCTTCAGTGACCGTCGCTCTTATTACACCTTCAGGGGAGGAGCTCCAGCTGTATTTCTTTTCTTATCAATGAAAACCTTTACAATAAAACTGTTATCCTATTAATGAATTTACCTTACCTATTTTTTTTTTTTACAACAAAGGAGGCAGCTTTAGGGCACACACAAAAAAGAAAACAATAATAAAAAAAAAGCCCGCTATTCGCTGCTCCTAAAAAATAAACAAAAGAGGTGGCCGAAAGCAAGGTCAAATACGGGAGGAGAGATGTCCTGATACCCTCCTCTTGAAAAAGTTCAAGTCGTAGGAAGGAGGGAATACAGATGAAGGAAGATTGTTCCAGAGTTTACCAGTGTGAGGGATGAAAGAGTGAAGATGCTGGTTAACTTTTGCATAAGGGGTTTGGACAGTATAGGGATGAGCATGAGTAGAAAGTCGAGTGCAGCGGGGCCGCGGGAGGGGGGGAGGCATGCAGTTAGCAAGTTCAGAAGAGCAGTCAGCGTGGAAATATCGATAGAAGATAGAAAGAGAGGCAGCACTGCGGCGGAATTTAAGAGGTAGAAGACTATCAGTATGAGGAGGAGAGCTGATGAGACGAAGAGCCTTAGCCTCCACTCTGTCCAGAAGAGCTGTGTGAGTGGAGCCCCCCCACACATGAGATGCATACTCCATACGAGGGTGGACAAGGCCCCTGTATATGGACAGCAACTGTGCAGGGGAGAAGAACTGGCGGAGACGGTACAGTACGCCCAGCCTCGAGGAAGCTGATTTAGTAAGAGATGAGATATGAAGTTTCCAGTTGAGATTTTGAGTTAAGTTGCTAAGAAGCAAAGAGTGCAAATCAATGGTAAAATATCTGACTGGGGATGTGTTACGAGTGGGGTCCCACAAGGCTCAGTATTAGGTCCACTTTTGTTTATTATTTATATCAATGACTTAGATACAGGAATTAGTAGTGATGTTAGTAAATTTGCAGATGATACCAAGATCGGTAGAGTAATTGAGTCGGATCAGGACGCTAGTATTCTCCAAGGTGAACTCAACAGATTATATGACTGGGCGGATAAATGGCAGATGGAGTTCAATGTAGGGAAGTGCAGTATTCTGAGTGTAGGTAGGAACAACCCCTCACATAACTATTGCTTAAGGGGGGCGGCTACGGGGTATTTTTGGCCGAATATTTTTGAAATCTGAGAAATTCTTTTTATTCTCTCACTGTGGCCGAGATAGCCTAAATTATCAAGTGGTAAGGTTTGTTTTGGTCAAATTAAATCCCTTACGGCCGGGAAGCCATGTTTAAATACCCCGCGCGGTTGCGTCAGAGGCCTGAGTCACGCGGTTACACACGTGGTGTCATTCAATGCTTATATACGCGTAAATTTTCAATAAAAAATGATTTCTTCTTTATGAATCTGCATCACTTGGCATCTCAGAGAGGGTGGATGGAGTGAGTCATGCTGCCCGAGGGCCGAGAGGACTGTAGATCACGCGTCACAACTTTGGCTATGAGGATGGGAACATAATATTACATATGTTTGGTTCTCAAGAAAGATTACAAGAATCTCTTCACTGGCAAGACCTTGAAAGAGCCAGACATGCAACACCCAAGTCCAAAAAGAAAAGAAAACAGCAGAAGAAGGATGAAGAATACCAGCCTGGAGAATATTGATAAAATCTGGCGACAATGAGAAAGGTGGCGCCTTTGACACCCTCACATACCAGTGAATAATACTTTCTCAACACTGAGAAAGGGGACCAGATGCCTTATCAATATCTCCAGTCAATCGGCAAGGTTTGCACAATCATTTGTGAAAATTTCATCTCAATCGGACAATTATGAAGGGCATGACAGGGGTAAATGCAAAAAAAAAAAATTAGGAGCCGATTTCTCAAAAGTTGGTTTTTTACACTTCAAAAAATTTCAAAAAATCAGTAAATCATCTGACTGACAATTGTTAGGTATCAATAAAAACTTCAATCAAAGGCCGATTTTTTTATTGGAATAGATTTTTCAATATGGCCATAGAAAACGGGATACAGAGCGGAGAAAATCAAGTGTGAAAAAAAAATTTAAAAATTTTCTCTCAAAGATAAAAGCAAAAATCAAAAATCTGTTCCCGACAAAATGTAGATATATAATCGAAGTTTCATTGGTAATTTTTTCAAAGTGATTGACTTAAAAATAAAGCCTGTGAAACAAATTGAAAAACAACGCGTTAATTAGTGCCCCTAACATTCACCCAATCTCCATGAAATTCACTATACACTCCTCATTAACACCAACAAACAACATAATAAAATTTCAAGGCTATTGGACCTACCAAAAGAGCTGTAGGGGGGGGGGTAGTCGCCCCCCTTAAATGACACTCTCATAAGCAGGTCTGGGTGCGAGAGGGATTTAGGGGTCTTAGTGAGCTCTGATCTCCGTCCAAGGGCACAATGCATTCAAGCTAGAAATCGAGCTAATAGGGTACTGGGATTTATTTCAAGGAGCGTAAGCAACAGAAGCCCCGAAGTCTTCCTCAAACTATATTTAGCATTAGTTAGACCTCATCTTGACTATGCGGTTCAGTTCTGGTCACCTTACTATAGAATGGATATCAAAATGTTAGAATCGGTGCAGAGGAGAATGACTAAGATGATTCAGGGGTTGAGAAACTTGCCATACGAGGGAAGACTCAAACAGTTAAACTTGCATTCTCTAGAAAGGCGAAGGGTGCGTGGAGACATGATCGAGGTTTATAAATGGATGAAGGGCTTTAATAAGGGAGACATTCATAAGGTTTTGTTGGTAAGAGAACCGGGTAGGACACGAAGTAATGGGTTTAAACTGGATAAATTCAGATTCAACAGGGACATAGGCAAAATTGGTTTACTAACAGGGTGGTGGATGAGTGGAATAGGCTTAACAGTCATGTGGTGAGTGCCAATACAATTGTCACATTCAAAAATAGACTAGATAAATTCATGGACAGCGATATTAGGTGGGGTTAGATACACGTGAGCTTAGGGTCAAAGGAGCTGCCTCGTACAGGCCTACCGGCCTCTTGTAGACTCCTGCGTTCTTATGTTCTTATGTTCTTATGATAGACCGAGGATGTTTAGTGTTGAGGAAGGTGATAGCTGGGTGTTGTCAAAGAATAGGGATAGTTGTTTAGAAGATTGTGTCGAGTGGATAGGTGGAGAAACTGTTTTTGAGGCGTTGAAGGACACCAGGTTCTTCTTGCCCCAATCAGAAATAATAGCAAGGTCTGAGGCTAAGCGTTCTGCAGCCTCCAGCCTTGAGTCGTTAAGTTCCTGTAGGGTGGGTCTTCTATTAAAAGAAGTTGAGTAATGCAGAGTGGAATCATCGGCGTAGGAATGGATAGGACAGTTCGTTTTGGAAAGAAGGTCATCAATGCACAACAGAAAAGAGTGGGAGATAGGACAGAACTCTGTGGGACACCACTGTTAATAGATTTAGGGGAAGAACAGTGACCGTCTACCACGGCAGAAATAGAACGGTCAGAAAGGAAACTGGAGATAAAGGTACAGAGAGAAGGATATAAACCGTAGGAGGGTAGTTTGGAAAGCAAATATTTGTGCCAGACCCTATCAAAAGCTTTTGATATGTCCAGCGCAATAGCAAAAGTTTCACCGAAACGGCTAAGAGAGGATGACCAAGAGTCAGTTAAGAAGGCTAGGAGATCACCAGTAGAACGCCCTTGCGGAACCCACACTGGCGATCAAATAGAAGGTCAGAAGTGGAAAGGTGCTTTTAATCTTCCGGTTAAGGATTGATTCAAAAGCTTTAGATAGACAAGAAAGTAAAGCTATAGGACGGTAGTTTGAGGGATTGGAGCGGTCACCCTTCTTAGGCACAGGCTGTATGAAGGCATACTTCAAGCAAAAAGGAAAGGTAGATGTTGACAGGCAGAGGCGAAAGAGTTTGACCAGGCAGGGTTACAGCACGGAGGCACAGTTTTAAGGACAATAGGAGGCACTCTATCAGGTCCATAAGCCTTCTGAGGATTGAGGCCAGAGGGCATAAAAACATCATTTGAAGAATCTTTATAACAGGCATAAAGGAGTCAGAGGGGGATGAGTAGGAGGAATATGCCCAGAATCGTCCAGAGTGGAGTTTTAGAAAAAGTTTGAGAGAAGAGTTCAGCCTTAGAGATAGATGAGACGGCAGTGTTGCCGTCAGGACTGAGGAGTGGAGGGAAAGATGAAGACGTGAAGTTGGAGGAGATGTTTTTGGCTAGATGCCAGAAGTCACGGGAAGAGTTAGAGAAAGCAAGGTTTTGGCATTTTCTATTAATGAAATAGTTTTTGGTTAGTCGGAGAATAGATTTGGCACGATTTCGGGCAGAAATGTAAAGTTCATAATTAGCATTAGTTTGAAGGCTCTGGTACCTTTTGTGAGCTACCTCTCTATCATTGACAGCCCGAGAACAAGCGTGATTAAACCAAGGCTTTTTAGCGTGAGGAGTAGAGAAAGAACGAGGAATGTATGCCTCCATTCCAGAGACAATCACCTCTGTGATGCGCTGAGCACACACAGAGGGGTCTCTATCCTGGAAGCAATAATCATTCCACGGGAAATCGGAAAAGTACATCCTCAGGTCGTCCACCGAGCTGAAGTAAAATGCCAGAAGCATCGCCTCCTCGGTGGGTCCAGAGGGTGTACAGGAGCGATAGGACAGGATGCAGAAATAAGATTGTGATCGGAGGAGCCCAACGGAGAGAACAGTTTGACAGAATAAGCAGAAGGGTTTGAGGTAAGGAAGAGGTCTAGAATGTTGGGCCGGTCTCCAAGACGGTCGGGAATACGTGTAGGGTGCTGGACCAACTGCTCTAGGTCGTTGAGGATAGCAAAGTTGTAGGCTTGTTCACCAGGATGGTCAGTGAAAGAGGATGAAAGCCAAAGCTGGTGGTGAACATTGAAATCTCCTAGGATGGAGATTTCAGTGAAGGGAGATGGGTCAAGATGTGCTCCACTTTAGAACTCAAATAGTCAAAGAATTTTACATAGTTGGTAGAGTTAGGTGAGAGATAAACAGCACATATGTATTTATTAATAGAATGACAATGAAGTCTTAGCCAGATGGTGGAAAATTCAAAAGAGTCAAGGTCGTGGGCACGAGAGCAAGTGATGTCGTTGCGCACGTAGGCGCAACATCCAGCTTTGAATTGAAATTTAGGATACAGATAGTAGGAGGGAACAGAGTAGAGATTGCTGTCAGTAGCCTCAGAAACCGGTGTTTCGGTAAGGAAGAGAAGGTGAGGTTTAGAGGAGAAGAGATGATGTTCCACAGAATGAAAATTAGAGCGAAGACCGCGAATGTTGCCGAAATTGAGAAGAAAGAGGTTCGAGGAGTTGTCAAGACACCTCTCGGGTCGGCAGCCAGAAAGGGAGTCCTCCCTGGGGGAATTTGTGGTCCCCCCCCCCAGGCGGGGACTCCGAGGCTTGGTGTAGGTGCGCCATTTTGAAATTTTAATTTTGGGAAAAGGTGTATATGTTGTGTGAATGCAGTGTGGTGTGGATAAAGAGAGGATCTGTCTTTAGAGAACATGCTGAACTACTCTCCGGTGTTGGTGAGACAATAGGGAAACGGTTAGTGAGGACATGGGAAGGGTCTTTGGAGGGCTTCAGCTCCCTTCTCTCCTCCCATATATACCTCACCGGTAGTGGCTTGCGCCCGTTCGGTAGGTGTCTTCCTACCTACTGCAGGAAGACACCTACCAAGAGTTACGGGCAGTGAGTAGTTTCTCCGTAAATACTTAATTTGAAACGCCTGGTCAACCGGGGGTTTAAAATTGACAGCTTCTTTTGAGAGAGAGAGAGAGAGAGAGAGAGAGAGAGAGAGAGAGAGAGAGAGAGAGAGAGAGAGAGAGAGAGAGAGAGAGAGAGAGAGAGAGAGAGAGAGAGAGAGAGAGAGAGCGTGTG
Source organism: Eriocheir sinensis (assembly GCF_024679095.1). NCBI lineage: Eukaryota > Metazoa > Arthropoda > Malacostraca > Decapoda > Varunidae > Eriocheir > Eriocheir sinensis. The sequence goes on from NW_026110850.1 coordinate 492,831, forward strand.
TGTGTGTGTGTGTGTGTGTGTGTGTGTGTGTGTGTGTGTGTGTGTGTGTGTGTGTGTTCTTTCATGTCTTTGTCTCTAGTTGTGTGTGTCTGTCCGTTGCTCGTCTGTCTGTATGCCCAGATGCCTACCAGTCTGTCACGAACAACTTTCACCAGTGAATAATACTTGAATACTGAGTTCCACAGATTTATCTTTGACAGACCTTTTTTCCAGCACACATTATCCTAGCACACCTGTCTTTATGAAAAAAAATGGGAAAGGTTTACATAACACTCCTTTCAGTCCCTTTGCCCTTCTCACCACCGCGATGGGACGGATGGAGCGGGGTGGGGGGGGGCGGGGGCTGGGGGGGGCAAGGTGGGAGCTTGGCAGGGTGCGGCGGGCAGGTAGGACCCCCCGCAGAGTTGTCCATCGGTGGCGTCGCGGGAGAAGCTACTTTGTTGATCCGCTTTTATTTATGTAGAGTGAGGAGAGAGTCGCCGCCTTTCTCTCTAAGCCGACCGGCCGCGCTGAGTGGCTGTGTCGAAACAATCCTCAACGTCTTCATTTTCAGATGTGATGAGGAAAGCACACACACACACACACACACACACACACACACACACACACACACACACACAGAAAGAAAGTTTTATTGTGTGTGTGAGTGTGTTTGTGTGCGTGGTACGTACTAATTAACTTTCTACGTAAATCAGTGACGGAGAAGCAGCTCAATTTTCCTTTACGTGCTGAGCAAACAACAAATTAAGTTTTACAGTTTCTATCCAGACTCTTTTTTTTCTATTTCTGATTAACGTATATTTTTTTAAGAAGTTCGAAAAATGGAGGAGTGATAACTGGAAAATATTCATAACCCTTAATACTTTCTTACACGTTTTCACTGTCACCGCCTCCGGCACTTGGCGCACGCAGCACGGCCGTCATGTGTGTGTGGAGGGAGCTGTGTAAATGTTTGGGATGTCCACCCATGTGGAACTGGTAAATATATTCATCAGGTTTTTAGGTATTTTGGTAAGAAAAAAACAGACAGGTAAACAGACGGACAACGACGAATGTTTCTTTCCTCATTGTCGGTCGCTTTCATTGTCTGCCCCCAAGTTGCAACATAAATATATATGTTACAAGTTATTGTTCTTGCTTAAGCGTTTTGAGAGAGCATAGCCTTAAGGGAGGAGGACAGTGCATTCTGAAGCGACTTCCTACAGACGATGACGTCCCTCACACTTCCTGAGTCTGAAGTACACCCACAGTCCATTCGGTACAAAACAACTAAAGCTACGACACCATCAACACATCCAAGCAAACTACCATTAATCAGACTTTCCTGAATTTCAATCACCCCAACATGGCAGTTCGATAACTTATCGTATAAGTAATCAACTGTTGGTGATACTTCACAGATAAGAAAAATTATGAATGTACAAGAATGGAACAGTTGGCCAACATAAACGCGATAAACTAGTTGGGTCAGTCTTCCAAGTCGTGCCGCGACCATAAGGAAACGTTCATAGCCCAAGGGCGCCGCGAAACCCCACGCCGAGGACAACTGGGTGATGAAGTGTAGGGTACACATAGACAGCATCGGACTTCGTAATCAATGTGTGCAGACGCCAAAAAAGCTCCGTCGCCTGACCTGCCAATTAATGAACCTTGGGACTCACCGATACATGAACTGAAGCACCAAACACAGAGTTCCTGTTGACTTCTGGTAGTTGGTGTAGACTGTAGAGGATTTTTTTTTTCTTTTTCTATAGGCAATCAGCAGATCATTGTTACAAGGCCGATATAGGGGTCGAAGGGGATCATCGGCCCAAGGGGAACAGGACGAGCACTGGGGGTTTGCCTGTGAATGGGAGGGTAAAGGAGGGCTGGGCATGTTCTCTTTGGTAATGCAAATATTTCGAAGATTATCAATATCTGTCTTATTACTGTCACTATGATGATGGACCTATTACTATGACATGACAGAGCCAAGGTTTGCATCATTCGTAGTGAGGTATTCTGAGTATCATATTATTGCATCGTATGTGTAGCAGATTGTTGAGTGTGTGCGTTAGACTTATCAAGAAAGTGAAACCTTCCATTAGAAGCACAATAAACAAAATGCAGCTCCGTAGTCCCTCTTCCATATGTGAATTACTGTTATAAATGCTGTATTGAATTATTATTTTTTTTTTTTTTACAGTATTGCCTATTGCGCCGGTAGGCATCTTCCCGGTGGGGCCTGATGGTCGGCCCAAGGCTTCTTCCAGGTGGGGCCTGATGGTCGGCCCAAGGCTTCTTCCAGGTGGGGCCTGATGGTCGGCCCAGCCCGTTGTGGCGCAGGCAAGTGTTTATAGTGGCGCCATCTTGCATTTACGATAGAGAAAGGATTATTTGTGAGCTTTCACTGTCATATTCGTAACTGATGCCGCCAGCGATAGCCGAGAAGCCGCTCCTTTATTACGGAGATCTTAACACATGTTTGATCGTAATAATCAGTAAGTATCGACCCCCGAGTTCAGGGGCGTCGTTAACTTCATACCCAAATATCCAATAGCGCGCACTGTACTAGTAGATTACCATCTCTCTCTCTCTCTCTCTCTCTCTCTCTCCAAGTACAATGATACATCTCTATAAATCAAGGTCCCCGAACACACATTCACCACACCGATTTCGATAAAGCCCAAAAGCACCTGACTCTTGGCATTCCTCGACTTTCGGTTCCACTCAGCTATCTGATCAGCGAGTCTTTCAGCCTTTTAGAGTTGGGTTCATTATCTGACAGAGCTTTTGCTGGTGGCTGTACGTCCTGTCTCGCATCTCGCCTTTTGCCTCCGGGACATGAAAGATGTGTGGTCATGTTCGCCTGTTTGTGTACATTTTTCTGTTGGTTCTTTTTGGACACTCCTTTGACTTCTATTCAGAAGCAGTAAGTACCGGGCTTTTTTTTACGCCCTTGAACTATCTCCTTAGCTGTAAAAAAAAATGTTAGGGAATAAAAGTCCCTCCTGAAAACAGGCTTTTTTTCACACTTTCTTTTTGTTGCCCTTGAGTTGCTTCCTGTGCTGTAAACAAACAAACAAACAAAAAAGAAAAGATTAGGATGTAGTGATGTTCCTTTTCTTCAGCACCGTTACGAAGGAAAAGTCTGACTCGCATCGTAGCAAAAAAAATACCGATAATGACAAACCCTTTCTTTATGGGCGCTGTAAACATACTGGTAAGAGTGCAGCTTTACGAGGGAGGAGCCCCACCCAGCCCAATCACGACTGACTTTTAGAAGACACCCGGACGAATGACCTCTCTGCGCCACTGCTTCTTTTACCTGATAGCCCTTAATGGTCGAGGGTAAGTCTGGTGCTGTGGCCTGCATTCTGGGGAGATCCGCTTCTCTTATACGTTTTCCGTCACAGCACCTGTTCGCGGCACCACTGTATATTTACTGTAGCCGCCACTGGCGGCTTGGGCAGGATAAATCAGAAGACCCGTCTTGTTTTACTCGCTTTTAATATGCGTGTAAACCTGAGTGAGGTAAAAGAGTACAACTCATCAGCACGTGTCAATCAACACAATACAATTAATGCAGCCACATCAAATACACCAAATGTCACCTTATCCTATGACACAACGTCAAACTTATAATACTGTGGGTAGGCGGTGGCCGAAGTGATAGCGTACTGGACCCACATTCGCCGCGTGATGGACGACGCGGGTTCGAATCCTCACGCTACCACTCGGATTTTTCAGTCACCGCCGAGTGGCTTAAAACTACCCACATGCTGTCCTGAAGACCACCCATCAACCCGGACTCTAGAGGAAGCCGTCCAAGCGAATCAAGAACGAGTTCCGGGGGGCAGCATGAGCCAATGCAAGATGGCGCCACTATAAACACTCGCCTGCGCCAGAACGGGCCGACCATCAGGCCCCACCTGGAAGAAGCCTTGGGCCGACCATCAGGCCCCACCGGGAAGATGCCTACCGGCGCAATAGGCAACAACATAAAAAAAAAAAAAAATAAATAAATAAACACAATTATTGAGGGGTCTAATAATAGCTTCGTAATCCGTCGTAAGAGCCTTGCGTTCCCTTTGTCTCTCGTCTCCTCGCCACGGGAAGGACACCCACGCTCCCGCCTCTCTTCTTCTCGCCTAGCGTCTGTCCTCCTCGCTTGAGGCAAGGCCTGCTATGGCGCCGTATCTGACCCTTGGGTCAGGCATGACATCAATCACTGTTCCCAATTATCTGAAGATTATGCTGAGTTCGGCGTCTCTGCGCTGACTCTACGCGCTGACTCATGGACTCTGAGGCGCCCATCGCCACCCCACCACACGTACCAAACTCCTCACATACATTTTCTACCATTACAGTTACCATTACAGTTAATATCTTATCTTAATACAAACATGTAGCATCATAATACATAAACCACTATTACATTAAGACATTACATGCAATCCAACTAATATTACTACATACTGACATGACATTACGTCATTAGTTACCATCTTATAAACAACACATCGTAGGCACGACTACACTGTGTGAGAGTGGCGGGAGGGGAGGGGGGAAAGCAGCCCATTGAGGAGGAACCTTAAGCAGGGCACCGAAGCTTAGCAACCCGTTTCTCCCTGAGTCGTTCCCATAGGCCTAACAGTCACTACCGTCATCAATCATAAAGCAGATGATTTGTGAGCCGTCCGTTGAGGTGCCGCGAAGACCGGTAGGAGGTCCACTCTTGCCCGGGGTGTTGGTGGCGAGAGGCGTGCAGGTACTACATCTGGTCAGTGACCTGCAGTCCCTACCCAAAGGAGAGGCTAATGAGAAAAAGTAGTACGTCAATATTCTTTAGTGATTTTCTCTGAGCCACTATTAAAATGTCAGGAAGAATAAGAGCTTAGTGTCGTATGCTATAGCTCACTCACTCACTAACACACACACACACACACACACACACACACACACACACACACACACACACAAACGAAGTATTCTCCCGGACGTTCCACCACCACCTCTATCTTCGTACCGTTTACTTATTCTTCAACGCTTACACTTTGGTTGGTTAGTTATTTGGCTGATAGAGACAGGCGTGCAACAATACAATCAAATATTCAGTCATTACTCAGATCCTTAAAAAAAACTATCTAAAGAGTGTGATAGTTTTGGACCAGCATATATTAGCGTGTCAGTGAATAAAATGATTCGCTAAATCTTGAGTCTTTGGTCGGCATTATAAGACACTTTCGGCTCTCACATCGGCTATTTCTAAAGGTCAAAGAGGGAGTCAGTCGGGTTCTAATGAGTGTTTCTTTAGGTTCACGGTACAGAAGAAGGGTCAAACTACCAACAGGGCCATAAAACTACTCCTGGAAATGCCCAAAACTCCTACGAAAGCCTCGTCAAATATGTAAACTTAAGTGACGAAACGTTTAGTACTACGGCCCATATTTATGTTCCCTCGGCCAGTGACTCGACGCGCGTACCCTCGGCGGGGAGTGGCTCCGGTGCTGCCGCCTTACGCCTTTACCTGACCGTCGGCGGCAACATGACTTTCCACTTCACCTCTGTGTTGCTCACCGCCTCAAGGTCACCAGCTGTTCTGTGACCGTGGGGTACTACAAAACGAAATTATTTTAGGAAACGCTATTAATGTCTTATATGAAGGTTAACATTTATCATTTGTACAGGTAAAGGAATACTGTTTCTATTGATTTTCTTGTAAGTGCACTGTAATTACTATCTTATTACTATTATTATGATTATTATTATTGTTACTATTATTACTTTTATTATTGTTATTATTATTATTATTATTATTATTATTATTATTATTATTATTATTATTATTATTATTATTATTATTATTATTATTATTATTATTATTATTATTATTATTGCAAGTACTGCTATCACTCCTTATAATGATATTGTAAACTTTAGTATATCTATTTAGTAAATGAATACGTTCCTGAACTATGTTTTTGTAGAATATTTTACTTCATATTTCGACTTCGACATGTTCAAAAGATAATCAAAGATGTCAAGAGGAAAAACTAGGAATGGCGGTGTGTGTGTGTGTGTGTGTGTGTGTGTGTGTGTGTGTGTGTGTGTGTGTGTGTGTGTGTGTGTGTGTTTGATATCTTAAACAACAGCTACACAAACAAAGCTTTAGCAAAGATCCATGTCCGCCACACCGTCAATGCTGCGGCCTTTCCACTAAATCAAGATTACGATCACCGAAACTCCTTGAAAATTCTGGTGCCTGACGATTCTGGGAGTCGCTGAACGAAGAACGAATTTTATGACCTTTACCGTCCAGTACATTCCTTCCAATGCTATAAAACCCAGCAAACACTGCCACTCTTACTCTGTACCTCACTCCATGATCCAAAGACCCATCCCCCCCACCACTCCCCCACCCCGGCCCGAGATCAAACGGCATCTCTACACTCTTCTTCCCAAATGCTGAGGACCTTAAAGAGTTATCGCCACTCATTCCAACGCCATAAAACTCTAGTCTCCCACGCTTCCTCCTGTATTCCTTTACCAATCGCAGAACCACTAACACTTCCCTTACACACTATCCCTCTGCTCGTAACTACGTGAAAACTACCATACCACAGCTCATATTACTCACATCAGATATGACTGTAAGTGCCCATCACCCTCCTGCAGCCAAATCATTGCGAGGGAAAACGACTGGAACACCTCCCCCCCACCCCACCCCCATCACCACCCCGGCATGCACCCCCACCCGCCGCGTTCGTCAATGTCAGTCACGTCCTTACATCATCGCTGGTAACCTTCCCCATGACGAGTAATTGCAGTGCCACGCGTCGCGGCCCCTCATCAGCCCTTCCCCGTACACTTACAGGTTACTAAAAGATTACATAAAGAAACGCTACGATGCTGCCTAATACACAGGAACACACACTAAACACGAAGAGAACACGAACAAAGCATGCATCCACGCACGCACACACACACACACACACACACACACACACACACACACACACACACACACACACACACACACACACACACACACACACACACACACACACACACACACACACACACACACACACACACACACACACACACACACACACACACACACACACACACACACACACACACACACACACACACACACACACACACACACTCAATCAATCAATCAGTCAATCAATTGATTGCTGAAACTTCAAACTAATATATCGATCAATCCATAATACACGACCTCCTGACACCCGGAGGAGAACGAAGCAATGTGAAAATATCAAGACATTTCTTTGGTGGCGGTGAAATTTTTGAACAAAAGAGCCTTCGTATTCCAGACTGCTCTGTACAGAAAAGATGTGACAGGAAATAAAAAAAAAAACTGGATATATGTTATGAACAATGAATAGGCGTGGAAATGTGTACAAAATCTTTGCTGCAAGGCCAAGCACTAAGAGGAGCCAACACTTCGTAAATTCAAAGGAAACATTCTTCTAAATTTTGATGGAAATTTATAAGCTTGAGCAGAACTGGAGAGAGCAAGTCAGCCGGTTTACTGAACATTTAAGCCTCTCAGTAAAATTTATTGAGCCTTGATGAGAGGGTGAACAAAGGCTGAACATTAGTGGTGGGTTTCACAAGAGGTTAAGAAGCCCCTCCTTAGGTCAGCAACTTGATGGCAAGAAAAACAAAATTAGAAGTGGACATGATCAGAACACTTCACTGCAGCCGATCCACCAGCGGGGAAAATGTTGAGCTGAGACTGATTATTTTTTAGGGTGTGGGTGCTCGAGGTGTATAGGGATTTTTTTTTCCTTTTATGTTCTACCAAGACGAGCGTGTTCGATATATTTTCAGTAACAACACGCACGCCCTAACAATGTGGGGGACGATTTTTTTTTTTTTTTTTTTTTTTTTACAGCAAAGGAGACAGATCAAGGGCTTAAAAAAAACAATAATAAAAAAAGCCCGCTACTTACTGCCCCTAAAAAGATTGGAGAGGAGTGGCCGAAAGAGAAGTTTAATCACTGTATTTTTTTTTTTTTACAGTATTTTATCCGTTATTTGCTACGGAAAATACTCTGTACTCTGGATTACGGAGCATACCGTAAAATTGATCATAAAATGTTTTCTGTTTGGCAGATAATCAAAGATCTGTTTCTTGAGAAATATCTGGACTACAATATCGAGTATGTTTTAGGTCACTGCTATGCCTACAAGTAGAATACGAGGCCAAAACTAGATTATTGAAAGATATCATAAGTTTTCAGACGATATCTGGCATCTCTCACTCCGAATCATTGCTAGATACCATCTTCTGCTCCCCCTAATATTCTCTTGTAGTGAAATGTCGAAGAAAGTAGTAAATACAAGTTGCTACGTCAGTTATTCGTATCGTAATAATTATTTTCGTGAAAAAATAATAATTTCGACATCTTCGAGTCTTATGTAGGAGCAAGAGGAAGAGCTAAGGGATATCCTTCCATCTGCAGCAGCATCATAAACTCGGTAAGATATATTTCATTATTTTTAGACGTTACTATTAAGCCTTCCAGTTATTCTCCACATCATTATCATGTTTTGAGCCATGAGGATCTTGGTCATGGTCTAGCTTGGCCGCCCATTGTTTACAAAAAACTCCCGCCATAATCAGCTGAGCGTCGCGTCTCACTGACACCCCGCTTCCTCCTCTCTTGTGTCGTTTCCGTGGATTTCATCCCTTATTGCTGTGAGTGGATGAGATGTACTGTCTCAAATGCATGTACTGCACTTTGTGGTAATAGATTAAAGTGGTAGTCAGTTGTTAAATCATAGTAGTTTTAAAATTCTGCTAGTTCTGCTGCATGTGACTCTTCCCGTCTGGGTTCCTCATAATTGCTGATGGTTGAATCTTGTTCACAATGGACACATAATTTGCATGTCCTTTGTGCAGTCATATTTCTAGGACAATGAAGGGTTATGTAGAGCATTGTCAGTTCCACTCAAATGATTATTCAAAACTATTCAAATGCCCTGTTAAGGGATGCAAGAGTGAAATGCCTTCATACACAGCATTTAGAACTCATGTCTATCGTGATCATCAAGTCGTGAAGTCACACAAGGTTTCTGATCAGTTATTAGCAGCCAATATTGGTCCATTACAGTGCAATGTAGCAAGGTGCCACAAATATGCAGTGAAATGCAGGAATTACTGAAGCACTTAAGACAGGATATAACTAATGGTGTAATAATACAGTGTCCTTTTACCATGTGCCAGGAATTTTCTAAGAAGCCCTCATTTTCTACTCATTTATCCAGACATCATAGAAGCAATTCAGTGCATGACATCATGATAGAGTCTTGTACAAGCTCAAGTACTGCAACGGAACATTCACAAGAAACAGAACATGATGTCTCATATATGGACTCTGAAATCATTGGTACTCTTGAAGATGAAAACCTATTCTTAAGAAATATAGCTTTGTTTTATTTGAAACTACAAGCAAAACAGTTGCTACCGTCCTCAGTCATTCAATATATAGATGAAGAGTTTCAGAATATTCACAGCTTTAGTCTTAAATTTTCCATACAAAAACTAACTGACTCTTTGCAAGAACTTTGTATTCCTGAGGATAAACATAAATATATAATCAGTGATATTTATGGATCAGATGTCTTTCTCAATTGCAGCCGTGGGCCCCTTAGATCTGGTTATAGCCGCACTTCATTTTTCAAAGAAAATTATAAGTATGTTGAGCCACAGTGTCATCATCTAGGAAAAAATCAGTTTAACAGAGAATGCTCATTTCATTATATACCAATAAGTGAAAAAATAAGAAGTCTTTTTACAGATGAATCTGTTTGTAATAAATTCAGAGTAACAATGCAGAATGAGAATGAAGGTTCAGGTGAAGAGTGCTTCAGAGATATTACTGATGGACTTGCCTTCAAGAATAATGTACTATTCAGGGATAAGCCTAACTCATTAAGGATTATACTTTATCAAGATAGCCTTGAAATTTGCAATCCACTTGGTTCAAGTAAGGCAAAGCATAAAATCCTTGCTGTGTACATGACACTAGGAAATTTTAGACCTTATCTCCGTTATGTGGTTGATAACACTCTTCTTGTGATGTTATGTAAAAAGAAAGATTTGAAACATTTTGGCCATGAAAGAATATTTCATAAATTAATGGAAGATTTGAAGTACACTGAAACCAATGGAATTGAAATTAATAATCAAGTTTTGCAAGGCACTTTGTTCTGTATATTAGGTGATAATTTAGGTGCTCAAAGTATTGGTGGGTTTGCAGAAAATTTTAGTACAATGGAGCATTTCTGCCGATACTGTACCATCTCCTCAGCTGACTTTCTCTCTGACCCTTTATGTGTCAGTACAAAGAGGACAAGTTAAAATTATAATTTAGCCATTCAACGCCTTTCAGAGGAGGACTGTACCTCATATATGATCAATGCCATTAAATTTGATTCTTCTTTCAACTCCTTAAATTATTACCATGTGTGTAATTCAGGCCTTCCACCTTGTTTGGCTCATGATTTATTTGAAGGAATTGCCAATTATGATGCAGCTATAATCATACAGAATCTTGCAAGAGAAAAAAAATGGTCTACCTATTCAGAGCTCAACCAGCGATTGGATAGTTTTCATTATCTTGACACAGATGCCAGCTCAAAGCCCTGCCATTTAAATGTAAGAGGTGATAAATTAGGGAGCAAAGCTGTTCAAAACTGGTACTTGATTAGGTTGTTGCCAGTAATTATTAGTGACAAGATTCAGGATGCAAATGATCCAGTTTGGCAGCAGTTTTTGTTACTCCATGACATTGTAGAACTTGTTTGTGCCCATCGAATTAAGGATTCTCAAATAGCTTATCTTGATGTGCTCATTGATGAGTGCCTGGAGAGCAGATACATCAGCTTTCCCAATGTAAAGTTAAGACCAAAGCACCACTTCCTAAAGCACCCTCCTAGGCTAATAATGGAATTTGGACCTTTAATTCACCTTTGGACCTTACGATTTGAGAGCAAGCACTGTTTCTTCAAGAAATGCATTAATTTTAGACCTTTCTTTTCTTGTATTAAATCAACTCTTTTATCACTCATTAATTACTCCATAAATGATCTCACCGTCTCGTATCCCTGGTAGCGTGATCCGGCTTAAGTTGTTATTGGAGACTGGTGTTCGGGGATAAACAAGGGAAAAAGAAAATATACATTTATTTAAAATTAAATGAAAGTGATTGCCTTACGCAATATTCTTTGCTCAGACGATCATAACACTGGCATATTCAGCAATGGATGCAACATATGACAAACGACATGTCTTAAACATAATACTACAATATGTGCTCAATTGTTGCCAATAATAATAACACTCGTCGTTCCACAAGCAGTGGGTTGTATATATCTGCTTACATCACAATCATTATGTACTCTCTTCACAAAATCCTACTACACATTCCTATAGTATAATCTACTACAAGTCACGGAAGCACCAAATACCACACCCAGTGGTTTTACCTTTGCTTTACATCGCAAACAAATAATCACAACCCTGTCCCACTCACAATCCTACTTCACATCTCCTACATTATAATCTCCAGGACAATACAGTCGGTTTCCCTTAGATTCTCGAATTTCTACTCACGATTAAGATCACAGCAGCCATTCTCGGCTGAGTGAGTAGCAGGTCTGCTTGAGGCGAGAACCAAGCTCGGTCTACCTATACCACTGATTTCTAGGCCACATTTTTCTTTGCTTTAGGCGGACTTACATCCTTGACACGCCCTTAATTTTCTACATAACCAATGGCCAATACTTCCTGTCACACCCATCTGCTCGCTCATTATGTTGTATTGTTTTACTTCTCCTGCTATTCGTGAGTCAGTCTTAAGACACTCCCTCAGTGATTTTTCTGTTAAATTATTGGCTGATAACATGTCGCCACGACTGACGTCACGGGTCAGAGTCTTTTTCAATGGTTGTTCACACTTTGTGACCACGCCTACTGGGTATCTGTTTTCTGTATTTGAGTCTGGGTATCTGTTTTCCTTTACCCTCGTTGTTTCCCCTCTTTTGTACTTGAGATGTTTACACTTATATATATGTCACCCTTTTTGTTAGTGTTTGTCCTGTCAGATGTTTACACAGTTGTATACCTGCCTTTCCTCTCTGGGTATCTGTTTTCCTTTACCCTCGTTGTTTCCCCTCTTTGGTACTTGAGATGTTTACACTTATATATATGTCACCCTTTTTGTTAGTGTTTGTCCTGTCAGATGTTTACACAGTTGTATATCTCACTCCTCTGTTTCCTCGTCTTCTGGGTCCTGACATACTTCCCCTTCCGGAAGATCTCGCCCCTGAGATCTCACAGGTGTTGGTGGAGAAGATACGCCTTGCAATGTCTGCAGTTGGTTCGAGTCTGGAATTAGGCGGCGTCGTGCGTAGCGTAGGACATAGGAATACCCCACGGCAGACGTCACCAGCAGAAGAACTAGGATCACGACAATGGCGAAGACAATCCACCAATGGATTGCGGGTTGAAAGGGCTGATCCGGCTCGACCACATAATTTAGGGGCTGCAAGCCAGCTGTTAGCTCCTGTAGGGGGATGGACTCAGCACTGCGAAGAGAACCTTGCCGAAGCATCAATATCCCATTATCCGTCAGGCTGACAGTATGTCTGTTTACAGGATTGGTAGGGCATGTGAGTGTCAGAGTGATGGGGGAGGCAAGTGAACAGGTCCAGTAGCCAGGACCTTTTATAAACATAGGGGGAAATGTTTTCAAGATCATTGTGTGGCAGAGGTTGATCACTGTCTCATGTTTCTTGAAAGCAGCCGATTCACAAGAGGCTGCGTCACTAGCCTCATGGAAGGGGCCTGTGGGAGGACAAACTAACATATGGTTATTCTTGTTACAGTGTTTTATACTAGAAAGCATAAAATATATTTTCCTATTCTCACTATTCTCTCTATACATAAGAAAGTAAGTGCTATTCTGCACAGAAAATGGAAGGGAGTCGATTCGAAAGACATCAAAGGTGTCAATCGGATCTCCTCGCAAAGGTTTGGTGAAATAGAAATTACGAGAATCGTGCAAAGCCGTTGTCCTGGAGGATAGTTATTACATCCCTATATAGAGCTAAAAAATCAAGAACTGCAAGGCACAAAAGACCTGGAGGCCGAACCTAGGCTTCCTTTAATGTGCTGAACAACTGTTTGTCTCACATAATGGTTGGATTTAATTATGTATGTTTGCAGCTAAGCCTGCAGACTGAACTTTAAATCTTGTATACCTGGACTTATGTGTCTGAATGCTAAGTCAAAATACAACAATGCCTGTAGGAGCTTGTTTCTCTTCCTAATGCCAAAGTCTATAGAAAATTGGCGCACAACTTGGTTCAATACATCTACAGCTGAATATAGCCTATTAAAGGCATATAGCATGGCATGCATATTACTTAACGATGTTGAGTTTTCCATAATAAACATTTAACTATATAAAATTTTCTCAGTTAATGACTCTAGTATTCTATTTTTCCATGAATAGCATCAACTTGAGCCTGGGTCGCGGTACCAAATAGGTTATTAGACAAGGATCCTCAAAAAATAATTATTTCCCGTTTATTTTTTATTTTTTATAAATCATAGAAGCATGCAGCTTGTTTTGATTAGTAGTCATCACATAGCCTAAAACTTTTCTTAGATGATGCAACAATGAACTGAAGTCTTTTTCAAAATTAAAGAGTGTGTATTTTATTGCTTTTACAGCTGGATACTCAGGTGACATTTGAATAACATTTCAAGTAACGAAGCAGTTAAAATCCGTGCTTTATATAATGCAGCTAAAACATCTTATGTAAGGCTAAACGGTACTATAGTCTCTGTCTGTGAGGACTATAATATAGATAGTATGTTGGTGTGAAACTTTGGCCAGCACGTGTTGTGTCAATGAGTCGTACACCGAAAGAGTCAAATCAATCTGTGGTTTATTTCGTCATAATTCCGCTCAATTATTGCATTTTCATCCTTATACATTATTCCTGTTTTATATCGTATTAGTTTTGACACTACATTAAGCAACTCTTGTACCGTCGAAGAGCGAAGGCTGTATCTATGCCGAGGTGGCTCTGAAAGTTTGGGAGTAACCTGAGAAGGTAGGGCCTGTGCATCAGCTGTTTATTGCTGTTGTAGAACGAACATTATTTAATGTGTCATGAGTAGCAGTCACCTCTCCGCTACGAGTTATCATTTTCGGTAGAATTTTTCTCAGCGATTTCAGGGTTCAGCAATGCAAAGAATAGATCAGTGTCTGTCTCTGGATTTAAAGGGTATGCTCGCCTAATCGTTGGACATTGCTGCACGTCGATGCAATCTTCATGAAGGACTTTTACTCTATCTGTGGGGACCGTTGAAACCTTACTAGTGCTGAGGTTTATAATTTATACCATTATATCACTGATCTTCTCTATTACCCTGTAGGGTCCATCAAAAATAAGTTACAACTTTTTATTTACTTTTTTCTGTGGTCTCGTTTGAGGAACACTGTCTCCAACGTTGATAGTTTTGATTTTGAAGCTTTGTATTTCTTTTATATTTCTTCTCTACCTTTTCCAATGTAAACCTTGCATCTATCATAAACTTTATTTGCAACTGCAGCCATTTCCTCTTCATAGGAGTCAATATCATAAACTTTCCTTGCATTACATCCATTTCCTCTTCATGGGAGTAAATATCATAAACTTCCTTGCAATTACAACCATTTCCTCTTTATAGGAGTAAATATCATAAACTCTCCTTGCAATTACAACCATTTCCTCTTTATAGGAGTAAATATCATAAACTTTCCTTGCAATTGCAGCCATTTCCTCTTTATAGGAGTAAATATCATAAACTTTCCCTGCAATTGCAGTCATTTCCTCTTTATAGGAGTAAATATCATAAACGTTCCTTGCAAATACAGCCATTTCCTCTTTATAGGAGTAAATATCATAAACGTTCCCTGCAAATACAGCCATTTCCTCTTTATAGGAGTAAATATCATACCAGGGCTGCTGAATTTTTTTTCTAACATAGTGTAGGGTACAGGAGGATCTCTAAAAATCCTCTCTCTGTCTCTCTCGATAAAATAGGGACTCCTTTATGGTGCGATAATACGCAGCATTATAGGCCAAGATGTCTATAAGTAGCATTATATCCCAAACGGACACATTTCCTAGAACATTCTCCTCAAAATGTTAACAACAGTATAATTTGCGCGCTTTATTATTCCATTTCCATTTGTATGGTAAGCCGTTATTCGCGTGTCGCACAGGTAGCTTCTAATTTATCTCCTGCATCACGGAATTAACGAACTCTGAACCTTGACCTGTAACAACTGTCTGAGGAACACCGTGTACACAAACAACATCCACGTACAACGCCCTTGCCATTTCGCGGGCTTCCTTACTCCGTAAGGGTACTGTAATCAAATACCTTTTAAAAACATCAACTATGGGCATTACGTATCGAACCCCATTGTCCGATACACCCATGGGACCCACAAGGTCCATGTGTATTCTTCCAAAAGGAGCGGTGACGTCTGGATATTGCCGCCAAGGAGCAGGGTGCAAGTTCCCAACTCACTTTTAAAACGACTACCATGACGCACTTCCTTACATAATTTTCTACATCCCGTTTCATTCCAGGCCAGAAAGCGAACTTTCTAAATCGACATAACGTAACTTTGGTTCCTCCGTGCCCTGCAGTAGCGACGAATGAGCCAGAGTTATCGCCTTGGAAATACTTGGGGGGTAGAATCACCACCTTAGTGGCTTCTCCGTACGGACTCACTAAAACACATCATTTATTTCCACCTGTAACTTTGACAGGGGCGGCATCTTACATTATGCCCATCTTCAACACAATATAACACATTTTCCACCTGTACCTCTAACAGGGGCGGCATCTCACATTATGCCCATCTTCAACACAATATAACACATTTTCCACCTGTACCTCTAACAGGGGCGGCATCTCACATTATGCCCATCTTCAACACAATATAACACATTTTCCACCTGTACCTCTAACAGGGGCGGCATCTCACATTATGCCTTTTTTCTCTGAGTCTTTGCTCAATTTTCCTTCATGGGACTTCCTTCTTTTAGCATACTTATATGCTGGCTGCTCATCACGCAGCTCACTAATCTCCTGAATACTCCAGTCAAGTGTGTGGCCAATACACTCACTATTCAGGTCCATACATATCATATATTTTATTTTCTCATTTTTCGGCGCCTGTTTCTTTTTCTACACTAGTGGAATACCTTGCCCCTCATTATCCACGTGTTCCACGGTTTTTGTTGTTCCCCATCCACAAACATTATCGCGCGTGTCCTTCTAATTCAATCTCAGTGTTCTGTGAGCCTTCATCCTTGATAAAAAAAAAATCTGCTACTATATTTTCCTTGCCAGGCAAATGATTGATTGTAAAACCATACTCACTCATGAGAGTCTGCAATCTAGCTATCCTGCCGTTGGGACTAGTCACCTGTAACAACCATACTAAAGGTCTGTGATCCGTGTGGATCTCAACAGGGTAACCCAGTAGTAATGGGCGGTTTACGTGTAACCCATAAATTACAGTTAAAGCCTCTCGTTCAACTATACTGTTCCGCTGTTCTGCCGTATTCAATTTCTCACAAAAAAAGATACAGGTCTTAGTTTATCATCATTATCCTGTTATTGCAATACTCCACCAATATTGTAGTAGGATGCGTAGAGTGACTGTACCAAGCATTCTATCCTTAAGGGTTGAGAACGCAATTTTTGTTTCATCCGTCCATATGAGTGGAGTTTTAATTATTTATTTATTTATTTATTTAATTATTTTTTGTGTACCTTTCTTCCCTTTGTAAATCTTTAGAAAAGGAGCAACAATTTGTGAATAATTTGCAATAAATTTGCGATAATAATTAGTCAATCCAAGAAATGACTGTAAATCATGAACAGTTTGAGGGGCCGGGACGTTTTGTATGGCCTCCTGCTTGTTAGACTGAGGTCTTATTCCCTCTGAGCGGATGGCATGGCCCAGGTAATCTACTTTGTCCTTAAAAAAGTTACACTTCTCCATCTTAAGAGTCAGTTTGGCTTTCTTTAAGCGATCCAGAATTTGTTCTAAGTTATCTGCGTGATTAGAAAATATATCGCCCAGGATAATTATGTCATCAAGGTACACCTGAACCTTGTTGCTTAATAGTCTTGTAAGGACAGTGTTTATTATTTTCTTGAAGCAGGACGGGGCTGTTTTAAGGCCAAAGGGGAGGGAAGTAAATTCCCAATGTCCTGCTGGAGAAGAAAATGCCGTCTTCTCTCTGCTGATTTGATCTTGGGGGATTTGATGGTAACCCTGTTTCAAGTCAAGGCATGAAAAAAAAAAATTACTATCTCCCAATTGATTGAGTATGGTAATTATATTAGGGAGTGGGTACCGGTCGTCCCGTAGTGTTTTATTAAGTGCCCGGAAGTCCAGACAAAGTCGTAGTCCTCCATCTTTTTTTTGGCACTGGGATAAGTGGGGCATTACAGGGTGATCGCGAAGGGCGGATCACACCCTGTTGCTGGAGCGATATAAGTTGTTCATTTACTCTGTCATGATAACTGATATGAATGTTATATGGACGCCTGTACACTACTTCATCAGTGTTTTGCTTGATGGTGCTTAAAAAATAGGGCGTTACTGTTAATGGTTCTTGTTCTGTGGAAAACACGGTTATATATTTATCTATTAAGGACTTTAAAACCTGATTCTCTCTCTTCACTTGGGAATTTAGCGTCAACAATTTGATAGAGGCTTTTCTTCCTTACTTCAAGCTCTGCGGGCTTCAAGTCTGTTTTAGCTGTGTCAGCGGTCTGTACACTAGATACTTGTGGCAGATCAGCGTATAGCTCATGAGTGACAGGCTTCACAAATCCTAACGTTGTATTATCATCTATCTTTACACTCACTTTCAATATTCATATACGGCACAGTGACATAAGATCTTTGATTGTCAGATGAAGGGGTTAACTTAACTATCCCTGAGCACAAGACTCTAGCCTGAGGAGTACTAACACAAGGCTCAAATAAAGCTTCACTTGCCTGTAGTTGCGTCACTAGCGTTATGTAACCTGCAACAGATGTATTCAGTTGCAAAGGTTCCGCTGCTTGGCAACGTACGGCCTTATTTTCAGTGAGACCTTCTTCATTTCCATCTACATTTAGCTAAGATCCTTCACCTCTAGATATAAGACATTTTTCCTGGCATAATTGTATGGTTTCCCCTGCTATTATCAGTTTTAAGCTTCGTTCTTTTGTTCCTCATTTAGTTGCAATGTTTTCAAAATAATCTCGTGCTACACGACAAATCAGTACTCAACATAATATGAGTCGGCAAATCTACATCGCGTGTTATCAATAAGTCTTGGAAACTACTTTTTCCTTCCATATTAACTTGTCTTTTACCGTCATTTTCAATATGGTATCTTTGCACAGAGACAATATTCACGGGTTTCGCTTCACAGTTATTTACTGCGAGCCCTAAATCTTTAATAAATTCATCCGTTAAAAACTCACACACGCTCCTGTTTCTAGGAGCGCTGCCACTTTTGCATATGTATTATCATGAGTAGTGCGATCTGCCTAACAAAGTTACTCTTGAGTCATGTTAATTATAGCCTTCTTTTCATTATTTTTAAGGTCACTCCCTTGTTTGTTATAGCCTTATTTTCCTTATATTTATGTGAGGCGGTTACTCCCTTGTTCGTTATAGCCTTCTTTTCCTTATATTTATGTGAGGCGGTTACTCCCTTGTTCGTTATAGCCTTCATCTTATTATATTAAAGGTTACTCCCTTCTTCGTTATAGCCTTCATCTTATTATATTAAAGGTTACTCCCTTCTTCGTTGTAGCCTTCATCTTATTATATTAAAGGTTACTCCCTTCTTCGTTTTAGCCTTCATCTTATTATATTAAAGGTTACTCCCTTCTTCGTTGTAGCCTTCATCTTATTATATTAAAGGTTACTCCCTTCTTCGTTATAGCCTTCATCTTATTATATTAAAGGTTACTCCCTTGTTCGTTATAGCCTTCATCTTATTATATTAAAGGTTACTCCCTTCTTCGTTATAGCCTTCATCTTATTATATTAAAGGTTACTCCCTTCTTCGTTGTAGCCTTCATCTTATTATATTAAAGGTTACTCCCTGTTTTGTTCTTCGCTCATTTTCCGTTTTTTCCACTGCAAGTGTGCATATTTATTTATTTATTTATTTATTTTCAATTGTTTATTTAATGTTATTTGTAGTAGATATCTGAGGGGGGCACTACCCTGGCCTCCTCTTCCTCTGATTCTCTTACTTCACACATTTATCTTAATACTTCACACTATTGTCCATATGCTTCATTTTTTTTTTTTATTCATGACTTTTTATCCATACCTCACACTTTTCTTAGTATTTCACATTTTTTCTAGATCATACTCTACACTTCCTACCTGGGGGACGCGGGTTAGGCCTTTATAAAGTCACTCTATGGCTGCATGTCCGCCGCGGCACACCACCACCCTGTGAGGCGTAGAGCCCCGTGTTCCCCTCCATCCTGGGGTAACAATCCTACAACAAACAAACCTGGGAGGAGGGACGCTGCCGCTGCCTGTCACCTGACACCCTCTCACTGAGGAGTGGATCGCGGCGCGGGTGGAGAGAGACTGCCCATCCCTCTCCACTCCGCCCGGGAAGGAACTCATGAATTCTCGGTTGAGTCGCGTGTGCTACCCATTGCACTACAGAACAACAGTGGTTGGCCAGAGTTTCCATTACCATATCGTCAAAGTCCATGTCCTCCGGAAGAACCATTAATTATATAATTAAATCGTCACTATTATTTCCGCCACTTAAAACGAGCAAAGCTTAATGGAAATAAGAGGCGTTTTCTCGTCAGAGTAAATTAAAAAAAAGCACTGTAAGCACATGTCCCTATTTATCCCTATACCGCTGCTGCCAGTTTTAGACCCTTCTTTTCTTATATTAAATCAACTCTTTTATCACTCATTAATTACTCCATAAATGATCTCACCGTCTCGTATCCCTGGTAGCGTGATCCGGCTTAAGTTGTTATTGGAGACTGGTGTTCGGGGATAAACAAGGGAAAAAGAAAATATACATTTATTTAAAATTAAATGAAAGTAATTGCCTTACGCAATATTCTTTGCTCAGACGATCATAACACTGGCATATTCAGCAATGGATGCAACATATGACAAACGACATGTCTTAAACATAATACTACAATAGGTGCTCAGTTGTTGCCAATAATAATTACACTCGTCGTTCCACAAGCAGTGGTTTGTATATCTCTGCTTACATCACAATCATTATGTACTCTCTTCACAAAATCCTACTACACATTCCTATAGTATAATCTACTACAAGTCACGGAAGCACCAAATACCAAACCCAGTGGTTTTACCTTTGCTTTACATCGCAAACAAATAATCACAATCCTGTCCCACTCACAATCCTACTTCACATCTCCTACATTATAATCTCCAGGACAATACAGTCGGTTTCCCTTAGATTCTCGAATTTCTACTCACGATTAAGATCACAACAGCCATTCTCGGCTGAGTGAGTAGCAGGTCTGCTTGAGGAGAGAACCAAGCTCGATCTACCTATACCACTGATTTCTAGGCCACATTTTTCTTTGCTTTAGGCGGACTTACATCCTTGACACGCCTACTGGGTATCTGTTTTCTGTATCTGAGTCTGGGTATCTGTTTTCCTTTACCCTCGTTGTTTCCCCTCTTTGGTACTTGAGATGTTTACACTTATATATATGTCACCCTTTTTGTTAGTGTTTGTCCTGTCAGATGTTTACACAGTTGTATATCTCACTCCTCTGTTTCCTCGTCTTCTAGGTCCTGACAGACATTTGCATGGGTCTCTCTGCGCGCATGCAATTGTAAGTTAAGACTTCCTCGTCGTCAACAAGATGACCTGCACCAGAACTCTTGCCTACCTAACAACGGAGTGTACAGACTCACATGGCAAAGTCTAGAGTAGTCAGGTAGGCAAGAGTTCAACACTCTTTCTGAATATAGTCTAATTTGTTGTACCTTCGAAATCGTGTTGAACTTTTTCTGAATATAGTCTAATTTGTTGTTCTCTAGTTGAAGAATTTTTGCAACTAGAGAGTTGCTGCGAACAGATTCAGATAGAACAGAATATAGTTAAGATACGATTCTGAACTCTGTAGTGTGTGACACATTCAAGATGTATAGTATTGGTGCAGGTCATCTCGACTTATGCAAGATGTAGAGATACATGTCTTGACGATTGTCTGGAATATGTTAGCACTGTACGACAAGGACGTTACATTTGCATGCGCGCAGAGAGACCCATGCAAATGTCACACACAACTAGAGAGTTGCTGCGAACAGATTCAGATAGACCAGAATATAGTTAAGATACGATTCTGAACTCTGTAGTGTGTGACACATTCAACTAGAGAGTTTCTGTCACAAACAACTAGAATATAGTCTATGAAGAACTTTTGTCAATGAAAGATACACAAGCGAGAGATGCGTTTGTTAGAAGCATCGTATCCATCGTGACCGATTCGATAACAAACACGAACATCCGTTTGATCATAATTTCAGTGTGCTGATGGGTAACCGGTACTTACTGACACACGAAGATGCAGAATATGTCGATCGCGCAGAGCGTTATTTGGACGCTTTCATGTAGGTGTAAATCCAGGCAAGACAAGCATCACACGATGTTAAACTTCTTATTCGGCGTTAAAGACTACCACCAAGAAGAATAACAACAAAAGACAAACATGGAATTCGAGACTCAGGAAGACTCTGCTAGCAAAGTTGAAACAGGGTTGACACAGCAACAGGAACAACAACCGTCCAAGAAAACAAACAGGACGCAACGCAACAAGCAGGCGAAACCCGAAATGGTCCAGTCGGTACCCACTATTGTGATGGACATTCATCGTGTTGATCATTTAAATCTCAACACAGAATCTTTACGTGTAAGAGGACTGACCACCAATTCGCCACCAGCACAGAATCTGTAGCTGACTGACCATAACTCACAACGGATGCCGCCAAGAATCTTTAGCTGTAAGAGGACTCACCAAACATCAACAGCAAAAGCACTCGCAGGGAGTGCACACTATGTAATGTACATTTGTTAAATAATGTAATGTACGTTTGTTAAAAATAAAACAATTTAAATTTTGTTTTGTTTTTTTAATGTAAATATTACATAAATATACGTCCTCATAGAAGACAAATATTAAGATCTTTGCAGATCGCTAAACTACAAATCTTATCCTATTGAGTATTGAAGATGGCTGCACATGTCTTACACTATTCGAGGCATATATGTTGGAACCATACGTACAAAATGTAATGGCTTACATAAACTTACATACACATGTATACATGGCAAATTGCGACCATCATTTTGGTTGTTTCTTGAGAAAGGTTTGCAATGATATCCAATTCCTTTCCGCTCACCAATATCATTAAACGACATAGTAGACATTTCATAATCTTCTCGAAATCGTTTTTGAGAAAAGACATGATATCAGAAATCGGAATATCCTTCGGTCCTTGACCGTTAGGAGCTGCTGCTGCTGCTGCTGCTTCGCCGCTGTTAAATGTATTGTATTAGTACAATGGACATCAATTATGCTTGGTTTAATCCTGTTTTTTACTTTAATCATTGTCGTACTCTTCGCTGTACTGCACCTAACGCAAAACAGTCAACGCAGACAACAAATCTTTCTTTGAAGCGGAAGTATACACAACATTCAGATATCTGCAATTTGACATTACTGGAGAACCTACTGCTGACGATATTAGGAATAGAGTAATAAAAATAAAAAACAACGGAAAAAGCGTGTATATCAACGGCGGGATTGACATTTCGAACAACCTGCCTAATAACTCTGAAGATAAGACACAATTGCCTCTTCTCGATGTTCGATTCAGTACTGTGATGAACAATAATTTTATATGGAGTATGTCTGGGCCAGAAATGTCTAGCGAAGTCTACGAAAATTACATGTTAGCGTTCCCAAAAAAAACAGTGAATTAAATCAACAAAGGAGACAAAAAGAATCGGTCGGTCCTGTCTCGAAAGTTTAATACGGTTCGTGGAAATAACAGCGAAAGAATTGAATTGCCTTGGAGTAGTCACCGAGATTCGAGATTCGGTCGTGACCGACTACCGAACAGTCAATTCCAAGATGGATCAAATCAACATCAACGAAAATATTTTGTTGTTCAATAATAATAAATTTTGCGAACACATTACCAAAATCGACAGTCTTTTTATCCGTCCTTCAGATGTCTTGGAACGGTATCATCGCCGTTGTACAGAAGAATGGAAGAGATGTTTTACCAGACTGGTCAACAACAGTAATTTCGAACAGTTCTACAGAGCCGTTGCCAATATTAAATCCACAGCCACAGCAGTCGGCATGACCTTAAGAACAGACACCGACTCTTTCTTCACTTGTTTTGACAAATCGGGACTCGATTGCTTCAACCTGTTCAACAGTCATCAAGTGTCTTGAAATTCAAAACGACACCGATCTGCTTCTCTTCCTAGCTGTTTTCTTGAAACGAAATCGTCAGATGTTGGACCCCACTCGAGCTAGCGTTCACCTCGTGCTATCTGTTACTTGATCTCAAAATATCAAGATCCCAAAATAGAGTTAAGATGTAATACTCTTTCCTACCTCTAGAGTTAATATGTAATAGATGTGGCTGAGTAAACGACAACGACAAGTGAATTTATATATTGAGGAGATTATGTGACACTGCACACTGAGATTATGATCTCCTATTCATAATCTGTTGGTGTTGGATACGTCACGTTAGCTTTGTCATGTGAGTCGACGTTCCTGACCAATTCTGAGACGTTGGTGAATGCGTGACTTCGTCTGTAAATGTGAATGCGTGACTTCGTCTGTAATGTAGACCGAACTTAATTTGAGTCGAAATTAATTTGGACTCACGCCTAGACTCTATTTTTATTGGTGGTTCACAACGCGGTGTCCAAGTTAATATTTTTGATGATCTTAAATAGCGTTACGCCGAAGACCGTATTTTTATCAACTGTAATTTAGTTTAAAAAGGGGTCAAACTTAGATCGATCCGAATTTATTTTGGATAAAATTTGAGGTGACTCGATAGATACGCCTTGTACGGATACCGTCATGTGCAGCTACATCTTTAATCTGGTAATATTTCGTAAAGAATCCTACCATTCTCCTCCTCTTTTTGTTTTTAAAGTCGACTTTGTAAATCCAAAACACGCACATTTACACACCTGTTCTGCACACAAGACGGAATAAAAAGTAATGTGACCAGCCGGTATTGTTGAAGACCTACAAATACATTAGGAAAAAGCAAGAGAGCCAAACACCCGAAGAATCACTCTAACACCCGAGGAATCACTCTGCCGTCTGCGACGAATTCTAAATATTTATCTGGTTAAAGTAATCGACGATGGCAGCTTTGACAATTAGACGAGCCAACAAAAAAGGGCGCCGTCGGAAGACCGAGGGTAAGACAGATGCCACCGGGAAGAAGAGGCGACGCACTAAGCGCCTCGACTTATGCAAGATGTTGAGATACATGTCTCGTGTAGAGTTGCACTGACGATTGTCTGGAATCTGTTGACGACAAGGAAGTCTTAACTTACAATTGCATGCGCGCAGAGAGACCCATGCAAATGTCACACACAACTAGAGAGTTGCTGCGAACAGATTCAGATAGAACAGAATATAGTTAAGATACGATTCTGAACTCTGTAGTGTGTGACACTTTCAAGATGTATAGTATTGGTGCTTGTCTGAAATATGTTAGACTCTTCTACGACTCGTCGTTCGATCCTCTGTCTGATCAAATCGAGGTTGGCGACACACATGCCTGTCTCGTCCTTTACGCAAGCCCGACGACGCGACGAGAAAGTGCTAAAGGCGAGGCGATGTCCGATATTTCATTCTCATCTCGTTCCGACGACACATTAGTCAAGTACGGTTTGACTGGCGAAACAATAGAATACAAAACCGATCATCTCATAGTACACTCAGCTTTGGTCATGTAATTGGTCATGTAATAAAATCTGAACGTTAATTATTTTTTTATTTGTCTTACTTATCTTAAAAATTAAAACATGTGGTGGTGTATGTGTGTTCTGCTGCTTGTGTGTCTGGTCAGTTAATCGACATCAGCGATAAAACAACAGAAGAAGATTCCGTCGTACCCAGTGTCAAGAAGATACTGCAGTCTCAATTGGTTGCGAGGTAGGTAAGAGTTCAAAGCAGTCAAGCGCTCAGATGTGCAATTCGCCTTCCTGTAATTTTTACACCTCACAGCCACATCTTAACTCTCAGCCACATGGCTGAACCACGGGAGTCTACTGTGTCAACGGACGTCAATAGAACGCTGCAAGATTTGACAAATGCTGTCAGGACAATTATTAATATCGTGTACGACAGTATTAATGTTGAAGTATTACTGTCCGACTTAATAAAGTACAATCCCGATCAGGATACAATGATCTTGATAGAGCAGTTGCGTACACAGCTGCGATCTGCATTCGATTCAGATGAAACCAAAATTAACATTATAAGAGCATACAACGTGCTGAAGCAAATATATGATTCTTTGGTAGAAAAAGATAGGTTGAGTCGATATTACAACCTGAAAATAAAATATAACAATATAAAAATTAAACAACTTCTCAACGCCATTAATCCTCATCTTAACAACAACAACATAATTAAGAAACACTTGTTGGACAAATACAAAATTTCCAATCAAAATTGGTTTATGTTTTTGAGAACAAACAGAGGGGACGGTAACGGAGATTACGAAATGTCAGATGCGAATGAGACGTCTACAGAAGCCGTTCAGAAATTGATCGCATTATTCCAACCTATATTTCCTAACACGGGTAATGTTGACGAACCCGTCGCCGACCAATTATTGAATCAGCAAGTAGTCGCGTCCGATTTAGAATTTGTCGTTACAGCGTTTGAATTGAATGCCGATGCTGGTCTCGAACGAAAAGTCCAACACAGAGACGTCGTCGTCATGCCTCGTACACCTGAATCCTCACGTGTTCGAGATGCACTTCATCAACTGGAAGAAAATTCCAATCTTCACGTGTCTACACAACATGGTGTCGTTTCGCAGCACTTTCAAGAAATTAAATCGGAGAACAAATTTCTGTCCCGTCGGGTTGCTTCCAAGTGTTCATCGCAACGCCAAATTGAAATTCCTGAAACATCCTGAATTGATATTTAGTAATGCTCTCAGAATGTTGTTCGAATGTCGCTTCATGAATGGTATTCTATTCAGAATATGTTAAGACTAACTCTAAGACTTTGGTTTCTTGAAGAGTCTCTGTAGGAGTTCTGATCAGAGCCGACGTACCTGCATCCCAAATGGCGTCTGGCCGATGAAGCCAAACGACGTCTCACCGATTTCAACTTCTTACGACAGTTTCCTGTCCTCAACATTCTCAATGCGTACGTTATCGATTTGAAACGATTGTCGATGATATCTTGTACGTTGGCACAGACTTCTTCGTCGGTGTGGAATGTGATGACGGCGGTTGTTGCTTGCCCCGGGGAAGAACATTTTTTTTTTGGGGGGGGGGTTCGGGCAGCTCGGCGTCATCGCGCTCTTCTCTTGTTCGTTTAGGTCGTTCTGATGACGTGCTTTGATCGTCGACCTCTTCTACTTCTTCTTTCTCCTCCTCGAAAATGTGATCGAGAGTCGGAAACATGACCAGGGGCTACAACGGCAGAGAAATTCCTATAACGAATATTTCATTTAGTATGTTGTCGAGACATTGGTTGAAGTTCACCACGGCGCGTTCAAAGTTATTAACGACGACATACACGGAACAAGATGAGTTAAGAAGAGGTTCTAGTTCTTCTTCTTCGAGGTTTCTGTTATTGACAATCAGATTTATACTGTAATCGAGCATGCTGTGCAAGTTCCTGAGCGGGGTTTGATAATCGTAACCGAAAGGTGCGATTAATCGGTCTATTATAGGGGGTGTTAATGACACACAATAAACAACGCGCGAAAAGTTGTGACGTAAGCTATCAATCGGCGTCGTTATCGACACATGCCAAAACATGGGCGTTATCTTAATCACACAGGAAGCAACGTGCGAGTATGCTATCGGGAAAGCTTTACCTTTTCCGAGACACATCAATAAATTGTTTTTGTTCCCAAAATACTCGTTGCCGAAGGACAACAATGCACTTGTTGCCGAATGAGTGCACCGTGTAATGAAATAAAAAAATTAAGAAAGCAAAATGGTTTTTATTCACACCCAATCTGTAAAACTACACGTCAAGAACTTTTACATGACAATGCATTACATACAACCACCGGAAGAGGGTGAGGACGACGAAGACGAAAGTTAAAACAGCAAAAGAGTGTAAATTGTTTCGCACTGCTGCAACCTTACACTCAATATAATGTCTCTTGCTGAACAATAAAACTTTTCAACTCCTTTAATTTTTAATTGTTCTTGAGGACGGTACGTGTGTTCTTTATCAAGATTACGTTCTTTATCAACTTGCCCTTACACAATATGTGTTCTTTATCAACTTGCTGATGGTGCACAATATGTGTTCGTTCTTTATCAGATGAAACTTGCAAC
Source organism: Eriocheir sinensis (assembly GCF_024679095.1). Taxonomy (NCBI): domain Eukaryota; kingdom Metazoa; phylum Arthropoda; class Malacostraca; order Decapoda; family Varunidae; genus Eriocheir; species Eriocheir sinensis. The sequence goes on from NW_026110850.1 coordinate 520,552, forward strand.
CTTACACTATTACACGTCTCTTGTTGAACAATAAAACTTTTCAAAGCTTCAATTCATTTATTTTGTAATTGCTTGGATACAGTTCTCTTAACCAAACCTAATGAGTCTTTACTAGATAATAAGCATCTTTTTCCCAAGCTAACATCTGCAACGTACTCGGTCTAGACTTCACAATGGAACTCTCTAATTTTCTTGCATTTTAAAAAAAATTCCAGTTGTTGATTATTGAATTCGGCTTCGTAAAACTCTTTAACTTGATTAAGGATTGTTAAGCAATGCAACTGCATCGACAAGGTCTCACATTCACCAAAGTTGTGTCATGTGAGTCGACGTTTCAATCCCTACACTCCGCTGTTAGGTAGGCAAGAGTTCAACTTACATACCAAAGTCTAGACCGAGTACGTTGCAGATGTTACAGTTGTGTTAGAGTTGAATAGAGAGTTGAGATGTAATGTAGTTAACTCAGAATCTTATCTGACACTGACACACACCACGAATCTGTTCGCACAGATTGAACAGATTCTGAATAGTGTTGATTGTACTAGACTTCTTAACTCACCTTATCTTAACTCACCACCAAAGTCTAGACCGAGTACGTTGCAGATGTTACAGTTGTGTTAATGTGTGACTTTGAGTCGGCGTTAGACGGATTGTGAACTCTTGTCTACGAGTCTTACTTTTTACTTTGTCTACGTAATTGTATCCAACGTGCAACGTACTCCGAGGTGACCCATCACACTGTCGACCATAATTTTGGTTATTTCTTGAGAAAGGTTTGCAATGATATCGAATTCCTTTCCGCTCACCACTATCATTAAACGACATAGTAGACATTTCATAATCTTCTCGAAATCGTTTTTGAGAAAAGACATGATATCAGAAATCGGAATATCCTTCGGTCCTTGACCGTTAGGAGGGTCGACCGCTGCTGCTGCTGCTGCTGCTGCTGCTGCTTCGCCGCTGTTCGTTTTCCTCTCGCTGTTAAACAAATTCTGAACGTTGGTCACACGACGAGAGAAACTTTCCTGCGAACCGAAATTCGTCATGAACGCCTTCAGAATGTTAGTCTTAGCAGCGTTCGGATGTCGGAGAGACTTTTCCTTTACGACGTCGTCATCTTCCTCGTCCAACTCAAATGCATTGTCATTGGGAATAAAAACAATTGGGTGTGAATAGTGTATGTAATGCATTGTCAGGTAAAAGTTCTTGACGTGTAGTTTTACAGATTGGGTGTGAATAAAAACCATTTTTCTTTCTTAATTTTTTTATTTCATTACACGGTGCACTCATTCGGCAACAAGTGCATTGTTGTCCTTCGGCAACGAGTGTTTTGGGAGCAAAAACAATATCTTCATGTGTCTCGGAAAGACCTAAGATGCCACCATGACACGACATGATGTGAGTAAATTAAAACATTCTGTAAATTCTTATTTTTATTTATTACACATAATCATTGCAATGCTTCTTCTTCTTCTTACAAAATCAATCTTGTCAGGAGAGTCCATCCAATGTTTACTTGTTCATGACGGACGGTTTAGGAATCTGTCGACGTGTAGAACAAAGTCTCCGATTCACTCTGTCGTTCAAAGCCAGACGTTCACCACCAGCCGAAGAAGACCTAAGATGCCACCATGACACGACAGAAGAATAAACTAAAACAATCTGTAAATTCTTATTTTTATTTATTACACATAATCATTGCAATGCTTCTTCTTATCTTGCCAGTTAAACATATTTTTCTTGTCTGCGTCATTTAGAGAGGTAATTTTATCGTCTTTAGAAATATGTCTGAAGAGAATGTTGTTCAAAACGAACGACACGAAGAGACCGCGTTGCATGAGACTCGAGTTCAAAAACATTTCGACGTAATCGTTTTTAAGGAAGTTGCAGAGCACATTCGCCGCCACGTGCAGGTGGGACCTGATGCCGTTCGCGGCCAGCAAGTGATCGTACATGATCACGTGCAACACAATTATGTAAACGTCAGTTGTAACATCACAGGTTTTAACGAAAAAACTAAAACAAATCTTCCATCGATACTCGATAATTTAGTGTACCAGACGATCGTTCAAAATAAAATATATCCCTTCACGGTCGATATAACGTCATTCAAACTTGTAAAATCGGTATCTATTCCAGACACGATAAGGTATTACAGTGACGACGCCATGAAGGAGTATCTCGTAGATTTCAATACGCGACTCGAACACACATTGTATAACAACATCAATAACAGTGTGACCAAATCTAAATTTTTAAAATTGATCTACACTGTGTTCGAGTACGATTTGAAAAATATTAATTTGATGCACAATATAGTTCTTAAGTTTAGAACTTACGCTAATAATTTAACAGACGATATAAAATATAGCGAAGTGCCTCGCGTGTGTTGTTGTTGCAAGCTGGAAGAAGAAAGGATGTGTCTCACGTGATAAGATGAAATGTCAAGTGTTTAGTCTACATGTGTGTGAATGTGTTTATTCTACATATGTGTGAATGCTGAGAGGTGTACTAATTTTTAAGATGTATTTTTTAAGATGTTGAATGTGTACTAAATTTTAAACTTACAGTTGTAAACGAACTCTTCCTGTTGAACCTCTTCCTGTTGTATGTAACTTGTGTGTGTGTATTAAAATGGTCAATGCATTGTCATTTGGAATAAAAACAATTGGGTGTGAATAGTGTATGTAATGCATTGTCAGGTAAAAGTTCTTGACGTGTAGTTTTACAGATTGGGTGTGAATAAAAACCATTTTGCTTTCTTAATTTTTTTATTTCATTACACGTCGGAAGACCGAGGGTAAGACAGATGCCACCGGGAAGAAGAGGCGACGCACTAAGCGCCTCAAGCTGAACGATCAGATGATTAAGAAGAATAAGAAGAGACTGGGTAAGGCCAGATCAAAACCTTCGACATGCATGAAAAAATCAATCATCAAGCAAATGAAGAAATGTCTCCGTATGAAAGACTGAATGGGAATGTATCGGACAGTAAGAGTAAAATAAAATGTTAAGTCCGTATTTACTGTTTATTTTTCACCAGTACAATTTGACTTCATTTGTCATGTGGCTCTCATCAATTGTTTGAATTGCCATCACACGAACATACGGGAAATCGAACAAGGAAATGAATTGGTGGCCAGTTATAAGAAACATCCCAAGAAAAAGTACAAGTACAAGTCTCAGAAAACAATGACCGACAAAGAAAAACTATTGAAATGCAATCAGACTATTTTACAGTTGAAACGTGAGATCGCCTTTCAGAAAGTACAAATTACTTGAATGCAGCGAGATCACGAGACTGAAATCGTTCAACTCAAAACGAACGTTCAACGAAGCGATAGCTTTCAAAAAATTCTAGAGCCTCGCTCGCGATTTTGGAGGCGATCGACGCGACTTCAACGGTCAGGAGATTGGCATTCAGCGGGGGTACGGAACAGTCCATCATCTCGTCGTCTCTGACCGATTTTGTCTTGTCGGCAGATTCCGAAATAGTTGTTAACGACATCTGGTGCGGTTTAAACGACATTTTTACCGTTTAAAATCGAGAGTGTTGTTTGAGTCGTTCGGGAAATAAAATATATCCTCAAGAATATGAGCACGCTACCTCCGAGTATGGCCACTAACAGAACGATGTCTATTGAACAGAGTGAAAACCATGGAACTGTTCAAAGATTATTGTTCCTCGATTTTGACTAAGTATAAAAATGACGTGAATTGGAAAATAGTGCAAATCAACAAGAAGTATTTCAAAAACACAGAACTCGAATTACTTAAACCGATGTTAAAAAACATCGGTGAATATCCCAGTGACTTCGACACTCCGTTCGATGTCGCGTTGCGGTCTCTCATCGATATCGGAGATTTGTTTATCCAAACGTGTGTGTTAGAAATGCAAAGTAAATTGTATGAACAGGCACGGACATTCAGTTTAGATTCCAGAACGTACATTGTTGATCAAATGACTAACAATTTTAACGCTTTGGAAAATCGACTCGAGGAAATAAAAAAGAAGCAAGTCGACATAGAGAAGCTGAAAATAACACCACCACAGTCTTCAGAGAGTACTATCGATTTGACAGATTTGCGAAATCGACTCGATGAAATAAACAAAAAGCAAGACGAGTTGAAAACAACACAGTCTACAGAGAGTACTATCAATTTTACAGATTTGAAAACTAGACTCAAAAAATATAACAATATAAAAATTAAACAACTTCTCAACGCCATTAATCTTCATCTTAACAACAACAACAACAGAATTAAGAAACACTTGTTGGACAAATACAAAATTTCCAATCAGAATTGGTTAATGTTTTTGAGAACAAACAGAGGGGACGGTAACGGAGATTACGAAATGTCAGATGCGAATGACACTGACTGACTGACTGTTTTCATTTTGTCAAAGACATCAACCGATTATGGACTTTACCCGTTACATGTGAGACTTTGTCGAATAACGCTACCAATTCTGAACTGTCAAATTGTCAAAGACATCAACCGATTATGGACCGTTACATGTGAGACTTTGTCGAATAACGCTACTAATTCTGAGCTGTCAAAGAACTCGATAACATTTCAGGGAATACTATTACTAGAGTGAACATAATTCTTGTTATACTCTGACACGGTGTAGGAAATAAGTTTATTTAGTCAAGAGTTAGCCGATTCTACAAAGAAGCACATGGATGAATTACAAAATCAACAAACTAAACACGAAGAAGAAAAATCTGAATTAAGGAAAGAAATTGAAAAGTCATCTGCCAAAGTACAACAAATAATGACGATATACAAAGATGTAGATAAGAAATTCTTAGAAGTTAATGCAAATATACGAAAGATAATCCAAGAGAAAGACCGACTGAACGCAGAATTATCTGAAAATAAAAACAAGATCGATCTTATGCAAAATGAATACGAACAACTCCAACAACGTAATAACGAATTAGATACAGAGAATGATCAATTCAAACAAGAGTTGACTCAAAATAAAACTCTACTCCTACAAGAGGAATACTCGCTAGCGTTCAGGATTGCTTGTCTTGCGTTTAGCGGAGCGGGCAGCGAACTCATGTACGTTGACGGGTAATGCATCTCGCTCTTGGGTTGTGTCGAATCGATCTTGTTGATGAAGAGTTTGATCTTCGAATATGGACGGAGAGTGAGTGAGACTTTGTTCTACATGTTTACAGATTCCTAAACCGTGTGAATGTGCCGTCATGTGGCATATTAAGCCTTCGGCGAACGTCTGACTCTGTATGACGGAGTGAATGTGAGACTTTGTTCAACATGTCGACAGATTGTGGCATCTTAGGCCTTCGGCTGGTTGCGAACGTCTGAGACTGTTCACATCAAAGAAGAACCTAAGGCTGTCAGCACTTATTATATCTTGGCATTCTTCATGGTTCTTTGTTTGCTAGTTTCTGTCACTGCTATTGTCTATGTGGTATTTAAAACAACACGACGACTGATGGCACGGAACCATGCTGAGTACTCTCTGACTGCTACTAATATTCCCGAGACCAGTGTTGTTTGAATGTTAATTTTGTAGCATGGTGAATCTGAAATTGTAACTGCTTGAAGACAGAGAAAACAATTGTATGTACATTAGTGTGATTTTTTAGTCTGTATATACGTTACATAAATTGTAACTCGGATAGACTATGTAGCATATTGTAGGTTAGGAAATAAGACTTTTATATAGAATTTGTATGATATTTTTCAAGCTATGTTTAATAAAATATAGTTGTATTTCCACCTGTTTGGACATCCTTAAATCACGTGTTCTGGGTCACTTGTTTGGTAGACGGTCTGTTCTGTTCCTTCGGCGGTCAGGGTGGTGTTGTCGTCGTACCACAGATGCTTAGCGAAGATCCCGATGATGACCATCGCCAGAACGCCACATATTAACATTATAAACATGTTCATCCTCGACTTTCCGTTTTGATTTCCTGTGGTCTCAAAGGGTGAACCCTGATTTGCAGACATTTTGAATACCCGTCGTCTTCTGATACGGCGGCGACGTTGCGTAATTTCCCGCAAGCAGCAAATTCAACCTCCTGGTGCAATACCAAGATTAAAAGAATTACAGATAACAAAAAAATAATGCTTATTAAAAGAATTGCAGACACGCCAGGATATCTCATCACTAGAAACTTTAAAAATCTGAATGATTTTTTGGATCATTTAAAAAATAATTCCAGATTCGTTCAACGTTGTTATTTGCCAAAATGCAATATATGCACCTCAAAGCTGTCAACTATCAAATTGTCATCATTCAGTGCAGTGCAGACATGTACCTTTGAGTAAATGCAGCATTCACAGAGACTGAGTGTATAGTCTTCAGAATCCGTCTATCGCTGACGCAAAGTCTCACATTAGCAACATTTGGTCCAAGTGAACCGTTCAAAGAGACAGAGTTAACTTACACACACGGAATCCGTCTACCGCGGACACAAAGTATCGCATTCATACAACTAACAACATCTGCAATGCATCTGCAGCATTCACAGAGACTGAGTATATAGTCTTCATAATCCGTCTATCGCTGACGCAAAGTCTCACATTAGCAACATTTGGTCCAAGTGAACCGTTCACAGAGACAGAGTTAACTTACACACACGGAATCCGTCTACCGCTGACACAAAGTATCGCATTCACACAACTAACAACATCTGCAATGCATCTGCAGCATTCACAGAGTTTGATGTGTTGACAAGTGCACGACAGTGTGGCTGCCTTTGATGATCCCCCGGTTAGCTGCGATTATCTTTCTGTTTTTGTTATACAGGTATTTTATTTTCGCCATTTCCTCTTGAGATTTTTCGCTCGACATCCATCGCTTGTACAAATCGTTGACTTCCTTTAACAGCATTATTTCTTTGGTGTTGTAACCGTTGAGATAAGTTATACGATCTCTCGATCCCAAGTCGACGTATTTCATGATTTGGAAATAATCTATGTCGGTTACTATCTTTCGTGGGTTGTAAGGCACGTACAGCGTCTGTCCACTGGTGAATCTGGCACCGGGTAGAGGATCGGGCATTTCGCGGGTAATGTTGACGAACCCGTCGCCGATCAATTATTGAATCTGCAAGTAGTCGCGTCCGATTTAGAATCTGTCGTTACAGCGTTTGAATTGAATGCCGATGCTGAGTCGTTGATGTCTAAAAAAATGTTAAGTCATTTTCTGTATCTAATTCGTTATTACGTTGTTGGAGTTGTTCGTATTCATTTTGCATAAGATCGATCTTGTTTTTATTTTCAGATAATTCTGCGTTCAGTCGGTCTTTCTCTTGGATTATCTTTCGTATATTTGCATTAACTTCTAAGAATTTCTTAGACGCGAAATCACGGACCCCACTCGTGCAGGTCAAAGATTGGTGTTTTAGGTGCTACCTGTAATGTGATTAATAAATCTATAGTGTTATTTATTTTTATTTTTAGAGTGTGAATAAAAGGTTCCTTAGAAGTACATGTTTTATTTTAGACATTGACTCAAAGTTTCAATTCGGCCAACACGGCTTGTAGGTGTGCACCGTAGCCTTCGATGTCGTCGTACAAGAACCTGGCGAACACAGACGAAAACGGAATGGCAGCAGTGAAGATATTTTCGTACATAGTTTATTTGATGGAGTTAAGAGTACGACAACGATTAAAGTAAAAAACAGGATTAAACCAAACATAATTTAGTTCTATAGTGTTCTTTATCTTAAGAATCATATTATCGTTTTAATTTATAACCGATAGTATCCTTGTGTGACTGATTAAAACAAAAAAGACAATTGAGATTTTTTTTTATTGGAGGTTTTAAACAAATAAAATAAAAATAATTAAATAGGACTGACTTTGTTTTACTTAGGAATGAATTTGTTTTAATGGTTGACGATTTACATTGCAAAGGTAAACAATAAATACATTGAACACTCTACGGGTGTGCGTGCGTGGACACCGAAGCCTAATCGAGTTAGGATGGATACCCCGAAAAAAGACACGGTACAAAGTAAAGTAGATGTCCCGAAAAAAGACCCTTTACAAAGTACAATCAAACCTCGAATGAAAAAGAGCGCTCCAGCAGTCAAGCGAGTAGCAAGTGGGAGGAGCCAGAAAGCGGGATCTCCGTTCTTACCAACCAGTTTAATCAAGACGTTGAATATACAAAGTCTCGAAAATCGTTCACCTCTAGAGAGGACGCAACAAAAGCCTAGCATATTGCTACCTTCTCCTCTCTCCAAAATAACAAACTCAGGTCAAACAGCTACATCCTCTCAACCAGAAAAATCTCGAGCGTCTTTAAAATGGTGAATTCAAAGACGTCATGTATCAGCGTCGACAACAACCGATTCTTTCTGATCGACGGGAATTTCCTCTTGGGTGGAAGATTAGAAAATGTCAATCTGAAATCAGACCAAATTTTTGAGACTCCTCAGCGTTGATTTGTAAAAGGAAACGTTGCTAGAAAAAGAGAAATAAATATTCTGAACCGCGTCTACGGCTTCGTTGAAATATAGTTCTGTCATCGTTTTTTTATCAGAGTTATCATCGCCGATCGATGCCTTCCATTTGGGGTGAGTAACAAACGATGTGCTAAAATACACAGTGCTAAAATACACAGTCAAAATACACAGTGCAAATACACAGTGCAAATACACACAGTGCAAATACACACAGTGGAATCGTTGTCGTACTCTTCGCTGCAACCAAGTGAGAAGATAAGATTCATTTCGGGTTATGTACATGAATCTCGGGTTATGTACATATAGTAGAATTTCAGTTGACTGTTGAAACAAAGTCACACATTTACTTAGAGTTAAGATGTAGTAGATGTGGAGATGTAGTAGACTGTGAGGTGTAAGAAGACGATGTCGTGACATGTCGACAACTAACAAGACGAATTGCTAGAGTTCAGATGTTATGGGTGTAACAAGACGAATTGCACATCAGAGTACCTGACTGCCGATTCTACAAAGAAGCACATGGATGAATTACAAAATCAACAAACTAAACACGAAGAAGAAAAATCTGAATTAAGGAAAGAAATTGAAAAGTCATCTGCCAAAGTACAACAAATAATGACGATATACAAAGATGTAGATAAGAAATTCTTAGAAGTTAATGCAAATATACGAAAGATAATCCAAGAGAAAGATCGACTGAACGCAGAATTATCTGAAAATAAAAACAAGATCGATCTTATGCAAAATGAATACAAACAACTCCAACAACGTAATAACGAATTAGATACAGAAAATGATCAATTCAAACAAGAGTTGACTCAAAATAAAACTCTACTCCTACAAGAGACACAAACGATGAATTACAAAATCAACAAACTAAACACGAAGAAGAAAAATCTGAATTAAGGAAAGAAATTGAAGTCATCTGCCAAAGTACAACAAATAATGACGATATACAAAGATGTAGATAAGAAATTCTTAGAAGTTAATGCAAATATACGAAAGATAATCCAAGAGAAAGACCGACTGAACGCATAATTATCTGAAAATAAAAACAAGATCGATCTTATGCAAAATGAATACGAACAACTCCAACAACGTAATAACGAATTAGATACAGAGAATAATCAATTCAAACAGGAGTTGACTCAAAATAAAACGATGTCCGACTAAACGAATCGTAACGCGCATGGGCAACATGAAGATCTCGTGCAACGCTTTTGAACTCCTCTCAGAATTCCACAAACTCGAAATACTGGGACCGAACGGGATTGGCAATCAATCGCTGTTGAACGAAGCGACTTTCGGCCAAGGAATTAACAGAGTAGACAACGGTAGGTTCTTGGGTTACGTGCACGTTTATGTTACCCTCCGACGTCTTTCTCCGGTACGAAGCTTGGTCGTAAAACGGATGGAGTAAGCGACTCTGTTTTTTTTTTTGGTATTTTCGAGATTTTAAGCAATTTTATTTGATCTTCTGCTGCCGCGTCACTCAAACGGTTGTAAGCGTTAGCAGCAGCGAAGTAGGCAAACTGCGTCCATCCTGGAGTGTCCGTGCACAGACCGTGGCGAAAACGCTGACACTGCTTCACTAATCCTGCGAACACCACATATTCATTGGGAGACAACCACATATCTCTGACTCTTCCCGTCTTTTGCTCCAAGAACGACACCGGTAAGAATTTGGAGTTGAAATGTTGTTCGCTTCGCTTGTCGTATAATTTCATTCTAAATTTGTGACGTACGGTCAGAGCAACCAGCAGAACGATCAAGAGCAAGATGCAAAACACACCGACCACATGAGATCAATTCAGGTATCTCATCTCGTCTTTGGTCATTATTACTTTTGTTCACAGGGACAGCAAACATTCGTTTGTGACATATTAATTTACTCAAGAGATATCTATCTTTCTTATTTCACTTGACAAACTTTCTTATTTCACTTGTGTGTATGTGACAAACTATTGGTGGTGATCTTCCCTTTTCTGATCGACATCGAACTGATCGACATCGAACTGCTCGGGATCGAACTGTTCAGCTGCACGTCTTGCCGGGATGGCTAAATTCAATAGTTTGTTTTCGAGTTTTGCATACTTGATGTTAATCTTCAATAGTTCGTTTTCGTGTTTCATTTTCTCGATCTCCGCGGTTATTGCTTTATTCTCTCGAACTAGTTCTTCTTGACTTAATGAATGCCTTGCATTACACAAGTTGCTGGTCGTCTCATCGCTGCACTTTTTAAAATTATTTTCAAACACTTCAAAATAAAATCACTTGTCTCGGTACCGATAATTTATTTACTCCAAACCCCACTTTTTAGAGCACTGTAAAACTACAGAGTTAAGGTAGATCAAATTAGAATATGAAGTGGTCATCACGTATACAAACCTTGTTTTCGCTGGCTTGCCAGCGATACGCGCGGCAGTCTGGTCACACGACATGCAAAGTCCGCTAGCTAGCTAGCTAGCGGATCATATCATAACAACACTAGCCGCTATGGAGGAAGCACTTCTTGGATTCGCTCTGTCCACAATTACTCTTGCCACTTGTTTTGTAGCCAGTGAGGACTTAAAGAAGAAAAGAAAAGTGAAACGAAAGTGGATAAAACCATGGCTGGCAAGTGTGTTCGCTCTTGCTCTTGCTCTTGCTGTACAGGTGACCCGTTAGAAAGTCACCGAGGTCAAATAAGAAATGAATATTATATGTCCATTAAAGAAAAAAAATACATTTGGAAATTTTCTTGTATTGTCGTTTAGCTTTTATATTACGCATTTAAAGTCCCTCCCCAAAAAAGAAATGGAATATTTTTTGATTACATGTATGCTGAATAAACGATAGTTTCTTATTCCCTTCCATTCGGCTACCGCTGCCGCCGGCAGTACGGCCAGTGAAAACGGTCCGTATCGATAGCTCAAAGCAGTCGATATCATTAGCTCGTGCAGCGCAAATGGCTGGCCGATCAAGCCGTACCGCTGGATCCAGCGATATCAGTAGCTAGTGTGACCGCACCTTTAGGAGTCCTAGTGAGCGATGACCTCCGTCCTAGGGCTCAATGCATTCAGGCTAAAAATCGGGCCATCAGAGTACTTGGTTTCATCTCAAGGAGCGTAAGCAATAGGAGCGCTGAAGTCATCCTCAAACTTTACTTAGCACTAGTTAGACCTCAGCTCGATTATGCAGTTCAGTTCTGGTCCCCCACTATAGAATGGACATCAAGATGTTAGAATCTGTACAGAGGAGGATGACAAAGATGATTCAGGGGGTGAGAAACTTGCCTAATGAAGACAGGCTGAAGCACTTAAATCTACACTTTCTAGAAAGGCGAAGGTTGCTAGGAGACTTGATCGAAGTCTACAAATGGATGAAGGGCTTTAATAGAGGGGATGTCAATAAGATTTTGATAGTAAAAGAGCCAGGTAGGACGCGTAGCAATGGTTTTAAGTTAGACAAATTCTGATTCAACAAAGACATAGGCAAGAATTGGTTCACCAATAGAGTGGTGGACGAATGGAACAGGCTTGGGAGCCATGTTGTGGGTGCCAATACCGTAGATACATTCAAGAGGAGGTTGGATAAATTCATGGATGGTGAGGTAAGGTGGGGTTGAGTGTACAGGAGCTGCCTTGTATAGGCCAACCGGCCTCTTGTAGACTCCTTACGTTCTTATGTTCTTATGTTCTTATGTTCCATTTCCCGTAAAATTCGTCAAGTTCATCTGTCTTTTCAACATAAAAAGGTCGAAGATACATAAGTGTGTACTATGTGGACATATTTTTTTAAATTGTTCTTTCATTTGATTTTGTTCGACTTTGATTAAATCCTGTTAGTGAAGAAATAGAACGGCCAGACTGGTGTGTTGACATCATCACTTGATGAGAGAGAGAGAGAGAGAGAGAGAGAGAGAGAGAGAGAGAGAGAGTTTTGTGGGAGCGATTTTCAGGTAGATGGAAACAATTTTGTTAGCAAAATTTTGACATTTTGATCTATTGATGAAGGAGTTATTGGCAAGACGGAGAACAGATTTGGCACGATTCTTGGCATAAATGTGAAGACCATTATTAGCAAAAGTTCTAAGGCTCCTGCACCTTCTGTGAGCTGCCTCAATCGTTGATAGCACGCGAACAAGCGTGACTGAACCAGGGAAGTTTTACATAATAAATGAATAACGCGGAATGTGTGGCTCCATCCCGATCTCACCTCCGTCACGCTCTGGGCACGTGTCTCAGACCTGGAAGCTATAATCATTCCGCAGAAAATGAGAGAGAAAATAAAACTCAGCTCATCACACTGAGCTGAAGCATAATGGCAAGAGCATTCTAATACCTTTCATTTAAATATAGTTTTAAAACAGGTGGTCGTTCAGACAACTCCTTACATAACGTTTCTTGTTCTGAGGTGCAACATGACCCCACTATCCCTGCCTAAGGTTTTTTGTAAGAAAATATTTTCTATTTTTTTCATTTGAAATATAAGATAAGAAATGTAAGCACACACATGCGTCCAAACACTCCCCACAGATGCGACACTCTTGAACAATTTGTTCCGCAGAAGTGGCACCGTTCCATGGGATGCGTTCCTCTGCATGGTGATTTTAGTCAGCTGGCGAGCCGTTCCTCTCAGTGTGTTTGTGGTGCTTCTTGGCACTACTCAGTCTCTGTTATCACCAGTCAGCGACAGTTACTGTTCAGCGGGTGTTGAGAAATGCACCCGGAATGTACGTCACCTGTACGTCGCTGAACATTTGAGTTTGATCACGACGCTGTGTACTCGCCCGGTGCTCACAGAAACTCGCCACCACTCGGCTTTGCGCCTCTCTTGGCACGACCTCTGCTGCGGGAGTTGGTGCCCCGATGTGTCTGCCCTCCGTAGAAATGCCTTGTTTCGTATCTTGGCGGGACGTGGCTGCTGGCGTTGTGCTGGCGGTGCTGTGAGTGGCGGCTGTTGGTGTAGTTGTGCGCAGCATACCAAACACTGTTTTGCTGGAAGGAGTCGTTCCTCCGCTGTGTCGGCCTGTCGACGTGCCGAGGTGCGCCACGCAGCGAGTTAGAGGCGGATCTAACGGGCTGCTGGTGAGGCCTCGAGGTAAAGTTGGGAGGCTGAGTGACTTGGAGCGGCGCGGCGTATCTGAAGGTGTCGTGGCCACGGTACACCTCACGTTCCTTAACGGGGGCGCGGAGGTTACCAAGGTTGAAGCACACATGTCCTGGACAGGTGGACCGTGGCATTTTTTCTTTCTTCAGGATACCTTTAGGAGACTTCCCTTCAGTAGTGGTATTCATTTGTGCACAGCGAGCTGCTCCAACTGTTTGCTGGTGTCGTGTGTTGTGTTTCTTTACCGCGTCCTTTGCTGACCCTTTCTGTGGCTTCACTGTTCTCTCCTTTCGCCTTTCCAGCTCAGGACGAATGCTGGAGAGAGGGAAGCCATACCTGAGGTAGTCGTAGCCACAATACAGTTCACGATCCTTGACGAAAGTGTTCAGGTTCTGGAAGTTAATGCGCACACATTTATGAGCGGTGCTGGCCGTCTTTCCTTTCTTGAGGATCCCTGTGAGGTGTTGTGGCTCATTGATTTTGTTGGCTGAATCTGTTGCTTCCTCTGTTACTGTTTTCTGAGCCTCTGGCAGTTTGTTTACTGCTTCCTTTGGTGGCTCTTCCTGTGGCTCCACTGCTCTCTCCTTTAGGCTTTTCAGCTCAGGATGAATGCTGGAGAGAGGGAAGCCATACTTGCAGTAGTCGTAGGCACAGTACAGCTCACGAATTTTGACGAAAGTGTTCAGGTTTTGGAAGTTGAACCTGATAGTTTTCTTGACCGGAGTTTGAGATCCATCCCGCTGTTTGAAGCTGCTGATAAGGGGTATCTTTTCCGGTGGGCCGGTAACGGCCTTGCTCCTGCTGGAAGGAGCGTCCCCAGCCGTGCCTTGGTGCCCGGAGGGGAGCTCATCGTATATCTCCTTTATTTTCCCTCTCTTGACCATGTGCAGAGTAATTACGAGAGTTTGAACCCTCTTGCCATGGCTCTCCAATTGCGTGCAGTCTTTTTGTGCGACTGTTGTATCATCCACTGGCTTGTGGACCTTCTCTCTCTTCACCAAGTGGATTGTGATGATGAGAGTCTGACGCCTCCTGCTAGTGGCCTCCTTTTCGCCCTTCCCCACCACCTCATCAGCATCCAGCAGTGTGTCGGAGGGGATCTCCTCCTCCACCACTGCGAGAGGCTGAGCAGCCTTCTTCAGGCAGACCAGGGCCTGTTGCCCTGCATCGGCCTGGGCACCCCGTTTTCGGTTTCCTCGACGATGTCGTCAGGTTCCTCGGAGGGGCTGCGGCGCTTCCGCCTGGCGAAGAGCCAGCCGAAGCACCCGCAGCACCAAGACTTCTTCACTTGTTTTTGCTTAGTCATTTTAATGTAAATGATCAATCTTTAGCAGGAAAGTGAAGATTACCAACGTTGTCCTCTTCTGGGATGGCTTCTCCTCGTCGTGTGCCGCCTTGGCTACACCGACCACTGGAGGGGACGCTCAAAGAAAAGGCTGAGAGTGTAACGCTGGGGCGATGGGACGTTATGCAGGTGACGAAATGTTGCTGGGAGTAGTGCGCCCATCCCACACCAACGCCCTCATGCTCCTCCTGCTACCCACACCAACCCACACAACCCACTCCCTCATCCATGGCCGAATGATTGCTACCAGTATTACGCCCATGCCAATCCCGCACCCACGCCCTCATGCCACCCACGCCAACCCACACAACCCACTCCCTCATCCCTGGCCGAATGATTGCTACCAGTATTACGCCCATGCCAATCCCGCCCCAACGCCCTCATGCCACCCACACCAACCCACACAACCCACTCCCTCATCCCTGGCCGAATGATTGCTACAAGTATTACGCCCATGCCAACCCCGCACCCACGCCCTCATGCTCCTAGCTCCTTCTACTCACACCAACCCTCATAATTCATCCCCTCACCTTCACTTAAACCTGCCGGCGCCGCAACACACATCTCGTCACACCGAGAAGCCGCCGTGAGCTGGGTCTGGCCGCATCGTGCCCACCTTACCCAATGAACCACTCGGCTGAAAATTCTTGCCACAAGCCCAGCAAGAACTTCGTATTATTAATCTTACAAGAATAATAACATGTCACACAAATATATTTCCCTTATATTGATTATTGGCAATGAAGGGAGGCGTACAAAATATTTACAGTTACAAATATTTAGCTGCTGCAACAATACGATTTCTCGGGTAGTTTTTTCTTCTTCTGAATTTTCACAGATGACGCGTTCAGCGGCGTGAGGCTTTGTTAACTACTGGATCGTCCCGCCTTGCCCTCCAGGAGCCTTGGTGATGTATTTGTCTCTTGTTAGCATTGAACTTCACACACACACACACACACACACACACACACACACACACACACACACACACACACACACACACACACACACACACACACTTAACACCACCTCTTACTGCCACCTGCTGACTCTCTCTCTCTCTCTCTCTTTTTAGTCTAGTCTGCTTTTATTCCGCTCACCCATCTTCTAATTTACTCCTGCTTATGATCATTCTCTCCCAGTTTTAATTCTACGTTTTCATCATTTTTTTTTCATTTTTCATCTTCCACTCTTTTGTATTCATCGTTTTTTTTCTCCAATTTTTCCCTTTTTTCCTCTTTCCTTTTTTATTATGTTTTTTTCATTTTTTTTCTGACGGTCTTTGCAATACATTCTGCTCAAATTAAACTGTTTCCCATTGATTTTCCTTTTTTGATTCTCCTTTTTCCTTCTTCCTTTTCCTCTTCTACTTTTTTCCAGTCCTCACTCTGTTCTACTTCCTCATTACCCTACTCCAAATTTTCCTTTTAATCTTGTTCTTTTTTTCTTCCTTTCATTTCTTTTTTTATTTTCCTTTAACACTTTTTCTCTCCCACGTCAACCTTCTCAATCTCCTCTTTCAATCACTTCCTCTTCCTCTTCTACTTCCTTCTAATCCTGACTCTCCTCTTCTTCTTCCTCATTATCCTACTCCAACTTTGCTTTTTATCTCATATCTTTTTTTTCTTCCATCTCAATCTCCTATTTCTCCTCATCTTTCAATCACTTCCTCTTCCTCTGTTACTTTCTTCCAGACCTCACGCTCTTCCTTCTCATTATCGTACTCCAAATTTTGCTTTGAATCTATTTTTTCATCCCTTTCATTTTTTTTTATGTTGCCTTTACACATTTTTTTCTCGCACGTCAATCTTCTCAATCTCCTCTTTCTCCTCCTCTTTCAAACACTTCCTTTTCCTCTTCCTCTTCCTCTTCTACTTCCTTCCAGTCATCACGCTCTTCTGCTTCCCATTATCTTACTCCAAATTTTGCTTCTAATCTTTTTTTTTTTTCCTGCCTACCCTCTCATTCTTAATTTGGCTCACATCTTTTCTCCCGCGCGGCCGTTCTCCAACCCCTCTTTTAGTTCCTCATTATCTCAATCTAAATTTTGTCATCCATTTTGTTTTTTTTCCTTTCATCTCTTCCTCTTCTCCTCCCCAACCGTGTTTTTACTTATCCTTCCTTTTATTTCGTTTTTTCAGCCTTATTCGTATATTTTTTTATCCTTCTTCTTTTCTGTTTGTATCGTCTGTTTTGTCTTTTTTGTCTTTCCATTTTATTGTTCTTGCCTTTCATCTTCCTCCTTCCTCCTATTTCAATTTTGTATGTTATTTTTGTTTTTACTAGTACTTCCTCGTTTTGCTTTTCTGCGTTTTACATTCTCATAATATTAATCTTCCCAATTTCTACCCATTTAAATACTCTCTTTTGTTTCTCTTCTTTCCCATCCGTGTTTAGTTTCTCCTTTTTATTGTTTTCTTCCAACTTTTTCTATTTCTTTTCATATCCTCTTACTTTTTCATATATTCTAAGTCTTATTTCGCCTCTTATCCCTTCTCCCTACTCTGCCTTGCTTTAATTCTTCCATTGCCTTTCTCTTAACTCTCCTTTTTGTATCCTCACGTTCTTTGAGTTCTAATTCCTTGACATTTTTTCTTCCGCTTCCTTCTCCCGTTTTCTTGTTCATCTTCTTGTTTCGTGTTTGCATATTTTGTTTTCACCTCATCTAATATTTTTTTCCTTTACTTTTCTTCTCCGTTCCTCTACTTTTCCTTCTTTTCTTCCTCTTATTCCTTCAAAACTCTCACTTACTCATACTTATTATTTCCATATTTCTCCTTCTCTTCTTTTTTTCTACTCAAAAACTTTCCTTCGATATTTGGGTTCCCCTTTTATCATTTTCCTCCTATTCTCTTCCTCTTTTGCAGTAGTGGTGGTGATGGACTGGTGGGGGGCGGCTGTATGGTAGTTCTGGCGGTTGAAGTGCCTGCCATGATGGTATTAATGGTAGTTATCCAAGTGGTGGGTGATTAGTAGTGGTGGTAGCGGCGGTGTTCGTTATAATGTTGTTGGTAGGTATGCCTATTTTGAATTTGAATCTGCGGGTTTGATGTACCATGTTTCACTGACTGTTCTTCCAGTGTGTGTGTGTGTGTGTGTGTGTGTGTGATCGCGTATTCCCGTTCTGTGTCACATTTTTGCACAGCTCTCCTCCGCCCCGCCCTTCTCGTGGCCTGACAGCCAATCACACAGCAGAGCCGCGTGTGGGATTTGGATGGGGCAGTGTTACGAGTTGCGTCCCACAAGGGTCGGTGCAGGGTCCTCTGCCTTTTATTATTCTCATCAATGACTTGGACACAGGAATTAGTAGTGATGTCAGTAAGTTCGCAGATGATACAAGATCGGTAGAGTAATCCAATCAGACAGGGCCGCTAGGGTTCTCCAGGATGAGCTTGACAGACTATATGATTGGGCGGGGAAGTGGCAGATGGAATTCAATGTCGGGAAGTGTAGCATTTTGAGTGTAGGTAGGAGTAACTCCTCACACAATTACTCCTTAAATGACACTCCTCTAAACAGTTCTGGGCGTGAGAGAGACTTAAGCTACGGTCATACTTGCTATTGTTAACGCAAGCCTGGCTTTTGTTTTCGCTGGCTTGCCAGCGATACGCGCGGCAGTCTGGTCACACCACATGCAAAGTCCGCTAGCTAGCTAGTTAGCGGATCATATCATAACAACACTAGCCGCTATGGAGGAAGCACTTCTTGGATTCGCTCTGTCCACAATTACTGTTGCCACTTGTTTTGTAGCCAGTGAGGACTTAAAGAAGAAAAGAAAAGTGAAACGAAAGTGGATAAGACCATGGCTGGCAAGTGTGTTCGCTCTTGCTCTTGCTCTTGCTCTTGCTGTACAGGTGACCCGTTAGAAAGTCACCGAGGTCAAATAAGAAATGAATATTATATTTCCATTAAAGAAAAAAAATACATTTGGAAATTTTCTTGTATTGTCGTCTAGCTTTTATATTACGCATTTAAAGTCCCTCCCCAAAAAAGATATGGAATATTTTTTGATTGCATGTATGCTGAATAAACGATAGTTTCTTATTCCCTTCCATTCGGCTACCGCTGCCGCCAGCAGTACGGCCAGTGAAAACGGTCCGTATCGATAGCTCAAAGCAGCCGATATCATTAGCTTGTGCAGCGCAAATGGCTGGCCGATCAAGCCGTACCGCTGGATCCTGCGATATCAGTAGCTAGTGTGACCGCACCTTTAGGAGTCCTAGTGAGCGATGACCTCCGTCCTAGGGCTCAATGCATTCAGGCTAAAAATCGGGCCATCAGAGTACTTGGTTTCATCTCAAGGAGCGTAAGCAATAGGAGCGCTGAAGTCATCCACAAACTTTTCTTAGTATTAGTTAGACCTCATCTCGATTATGCAGTTCAGTTCTGGTCCCCCTCTATAGAATGGATATCAAGATGTTAGAATCTGTACAGAGGAGGATGACAAAGATGATTCAGGGGGCGAGAAACTTGCCTTATGAAGACAGGCTTAAGCATTTAAATTTACACTTTCTAGAAAGGCGAAGGTTGCTAGGAGACTTGATCGAAGTCTACAAATGGATGAAGGGCTTTAATAGAGGGGATGTCAATAAGATTTTGATAGTAAAAGAGCCAGGTAGGACGTGTAGCAATGGTTTTAAGTTAGACAAATTCAGATTCAACAAAGACATAGGCAAGAATTGGTTCACCAATAGAGTGGTGGACGAATGGAACAGGCTTGGGAGCCATGTTGTGGGTGCCAATACCGTAGATACATTCAAGAAGAGGTTGGATAAATTCATGGATGGTGAGGTAAGGTGGGGTTGAGTGTACAGGAGCTGCCTTGTATAGGCCAACCGGCCTCTTGTAGACTCCTTACGTTCTTATGTTCTTATGTTCTTATGTTCCATTTCCAGTAAAATTCGTCAAGTTCATCTGTCTTTTCAACATAAAAAGGTCGAAGATACATAAGTGTGTACTATGTGGACGTATTTTTTTTATTATTCTTTCATTTGATTTTGTTGGACTTTGATTAAATCCTGTCAGTGAAGAAATAGAACGGCCAGACTGGTGTGTTGACATTATCACTTGAGAGAGAGAGAGAGAGAGAGAGAGAGAGAGAGAGAGAGAGAGAGAGAGAGAGAGAGAGAGAGAGAGAGAGAGAGAGAGAGAGAGAGAGAGAGAGAGAGAGAGAGAGAGAGAGAGAGAGAGAGAGAGAGAGAGAGAGAGAGTTTTGTGGGAGCGATTTTCAGGTGGATGGAAACAATTTTGTTAGCAAAATTTTGACATTTTGATTTATTGATGAAGGAGTTATTGGCAAGTCGGAGAACAGATTTGGCACGATTCTTGGCATAAATGTGAAGACCATTATTAGCAAAAGTTCTAGGGCTCCTGCACCTTCTGTGAGCTGCCTCAATCGTTGATAGCACGCGAACAAGCGTGACTAAACCAGGGAATTTTTACATGATAAATGAATAACGCGGAATGTGTGGCTCCATCCCGATCTCACCTCCGTCACGCTCTGGGCACGCGTCTCAGACCTGGAAGCTATAATCATTCCGCAGAGAATGAGAGAGAAAATAAAACTCAGCTCATCACACTCAGCTGAAGCATAATGGCAAGAGCATTCTAATACCTTTCATTTAAATATAGTTTTAAAACAGGTGGTCGTTCAGACAACTACTTACATAACGTTTCTTGTTCTGAGGTGCAACACGACCCCACTATCCCTGCCTAAGGTTTTTTATAAGAAAATATTTTCTATTTTTTCATTTGAAATATAAGATAAGAAATGTAAGCAAACACATGCGTCTAAACACTCCCCACAGATGCGACACTCTTGAACAATTTGTTCCGCAGAAGTGGCACCGTTCCATGGGATGCGTTCCTCTGCATGGTGATTTTAGTCAGCTGGCGAGCCGTTCCTCTCAGTGTGTTTGTGGTGCTTCTTGGCACTCCTCAGTCTCTGTTATCACCAGTCAGCGACAGTTACTGTTCAGCAGGTGTTGAGAAATGCACCCGGAATGTACGTCACCTGTACGTCGCTGAACATTTGAGTTTGATCACGACGCTGTGTACTCGCCCGGTGCTCACAGAAACTCGCCACCACTCGGCTTTGCGCCTCTCTTGGCACGACTTCTGCTGCGGGAGTTGGTGCCCCGATGTGTCTGTCCCTCGTAGAAATGCCTTGTTTCGTATCTTGGCGGGACGTGGCTGCTGGCGTTGTGCTGGCGGTGCTGTGAGTGGCGGCTGTTGGTGTAGTTGTGTGCAGCATACCAGCCACTGTTTTGCTGGAAGGAGTCGTTCCTCCGCTGTGTCGGCCTCTCGAGGTGCCGAGGTGCGCCACGCAGCGAGTTAGAGGCGGATCTAACGGGCTGCTGGTGAGGCCTCGAGGTAAAGTTGGGAGGCTGAGTGACTTGGAGCGGCGCGGCGTATCTGAAGGTGTCGTGGCCACGGTACACCTCACGTTCCTTAACGGGGGCGCGGAGGTTACCAAGGTTGAAGCACACATGTCCTGGACAGGTGGACCGTGGCATCTTTTCTTTCTTCTTCAGGATACCTTTAGGAGACTTCCTTCAGTAGTGGTATTCATTTGTGCACAGCGAGCTGCTCCAACTGTTTGCTGGTGTCGTGTGTTGTGTTTCTTTACCGCGTCCTTTGCTGACCCTTTCTGTGGCTTCACTGTTCTCTCCTTTCGCCTTTCCAGCTCAGGACGAATGCTGGAGAGAGGGAAGCCATACCTGAAGTAGTCGTAGCCACAATACAGTTCACGATCCTTGACGAAAGTGTTCAGGTTCTGGAAGTTAAAGCGCACACATTTATGAGCGGTGCTGGCCGTCTTTCCTTTCTTGAGGATCCCTGTGAGGTGTTGTGGCTCATTGATTTTGTTGGCTGAATCTGTTGCTTCCTCTGTTACTGTTTTCTGAGCCTCTGGCAGTTTGTTTACTGCTTCCTTTGGTGGCTCTTCCTGTGGCTCCACTGCTCTCTCCTTTAGGCTTTTCAGCTCAGGACGAATGCTGGAGAGAGGGAAGCCATACTTGCAGTAGTCGTAGGCACAGTACAGCTCACGAATTTTGACGAAAGTGTTCAGGTTTTGGAAGTTGAACCTGATAGTTTTCTTGACCGGAGTTTGAGATGCATCCCGCTGTTTGAAGCTGCTGATAAGGGGCATCTTTTCCGGTGGGCCGGTAACGGCCTTGCTCCTGCTGGAAGGAGCGTCCCCAGCCGTGCCTTGGTGCCCGGAGGGGAGCTCATCGTATACCTCCTTTATTTTCTCTCTCTTGACCATGTGCAGAGTAATTACGAGAGTTTGAACCCTCTTGCCATGGCTCTCCAATTGCGTGCAGTCTTTTTGTGCGACTCTTGTATCATCCACTGGCTTCTGGACCTTCTCTATCTTCACCAAGTGGATTGTGATGATAAGAGTCTGACGCCTCCTGCCAGTGGCCTCCTTTTCGCCCTTCCCCACCACCCCATCAGCATCCAGCAGGGTGTCATATGGTTTCATCTGCTCCTCATTATCGATGTGCTTTCATCTGCTCATCAATATCGAGGTGCTATCATCTGCTCCTCAATATCGATATGCTTTCATCTGCTCCTCATTATCGATATGCTTTCATCTGCTCCTTAATATCGAGGTGCTTTCATCTGCTCCTCAATATCGAGGTGCTTTCACCTGCTCCTCAATATCAAGGTGCTTTCACCTGTTCCTCAATATCAAGGTGCTTTCACTTGCTCCTCAGTATCAAGGTGCTTTCAACTGCTCCTCAATATCAAGGTACTTTCACCTGCTCCTCAATATCAAGGTGCTTTCACCTGCTCCTCTATATCGAGGTGCTTTCACCTGCTCCTCAATATGAAGGTGCTTTCACATGCTCCTCAATATCAAGGTGCTTTCACCTGCTCCTCAATATCAAGGTGCTTTCACCTGCTCCTCAATATCAAGGTGCTTTCACCTGCTCCTCTATATCGATGTGCTTTCACCTGCTCCCCAATATCGATGTGCTTTCACCTGCTCCTCAATATCGAGGTGCTTTCATCTGTTCCTCAACATCGAGGTGATTTCATCTGCTCTTCAATATCGAGGTGCTTTTATCTGCTCCTCAATATCAATGTGCTTTCAACTGCTCCTCAATATCGAGGTGATTTCATCTGCTCCTCAATATCGATATGCTTTCATCTGCTCCTCAATATCGATGTGTTTTCATCTGCTCCTCAATATCGAGGTGCTTTCATCTGCTCCTCAATATCAAGGTGCTTTCATCTGCTCCTCAATATCTATATGCTTCTCAATATCAAGGTGCTTTCATCTGCTCCTCAGTATGGAGGAGCCATCACCTGCTCCTCAATATCGAGGTGCTTTCATCTGCTCGTCAATATCGAGGTTCTATCATCTGCTCCTCAATATCGAGGTGATTTCATCTGCTCCTCAATATCGATGTGGTTTCAACTGCTCCCCAATATCGATGTGCTTTCACCTGCTCCTCAATATCGAGGTGCTTTCATCTGCTTCTCAATATCGATGTGTTTTCATCTGCTCCTCAATATCGATGTGCTTTCATCTGCTTATCAATACCGAGGTGCTATCATCTGCTCCCAAATATCGATGTGCTTTCATCTGCTTATCAATATCGAGGTGCTTTCATCTGCTCCTCAATATCGAGGTGCTCTCATCTGCTAATCAGTATCGAGGTGCTATCATCTGCTCCTCAATATCGATATGCTTTCATCCGCTCCTCAATATCGAGGTGCTTTCATCTGCTCCTCATTATCGATGTGCTTTCATTTGCTCCACAATATCGATATGCTATCATCTGCTGATCAATATCGAGGTGCTATCATCTGCTCCCCAATATCGATGTACTTTCATCTGCTCATGAATATCGATGTGCTTTCATCTGCTCATCAATATCGAGATCCTTTCATTTGCTCATCAATATCGAGGTGCTATCATCTGCTCTTCAATATCGATATGCTTTCATCTGCTCCTCAATATCGAGATGCTTTCATCTGCTCATCAATATCAAGGTGCTATCATCTGCTCCTCAATATCGATATGGTTTCTTCTGCTCCTCATTATCGATGTGCTTTCATCTGCTCCTCAATATCGATACGCTTTCATCTGCTCCTCATTATCGATATGCTTTCATCTGCTCCTTAATATCGAGGTGCTTTCATCTGCTCCTCAATATCGAGGTGCTTTCACCTGCTCCTTAATATCAAGGTGCTTTCACCTGCTCCTCAATATCAAGGTGCTTTCACCTGCTCCTCAGTATCAAGGTGCTTTCAACTGCTCCTCAATATCAAGGTGCTTTCACCTGCTCCTCAATATCAAGGTGCTTTCACCTGTTCCTCTATATCGAGGTGCTTTCACCTGCTCCTCAATATCGAGGTGCTTTCACATGCTCCTCAATATCAAGGTGCCTTAACCTGCTCCTCAATATAGAGGTGCTTTCACCTGCTCCTCAATATCAAGGTGCTTTCACCTGCTCCTCTATATCGAGGTGCTTTCATCTGCTCATCAATATCGAGGTGCTTTCATCAACTCCTTAATATCGAGGTGCTTTCATCTGCTCCTCAATATCGAAGTGCTTTCATCTACTCCTTAATATCATGGTGCTTTCATCTGCTCCTCAATATCGAGGTGCTTTCATCTGCTCATCAATATTGAGATGCTATCATCTGCTCCTCAATATCTATGTGCTTTCATCTGCTCCTCAATATCGAGGTGGTATCATGTGCTCCTGAATATCGAGATGCTTTCATCTCCTTCTCAACACCAAGGTGCTTTCATCTGCTCCTCAGTATCAAGGTGCTTTCATCTCCTCCTCAACATCGAGGTGCTTTCACCTGTTCCTCAATATCGAGGTGCTATCAGTTGCTCGTCAATATCGAGGTGCTTTAATCTGCTCCTCAATATCGATGCGCTTTCACCTGCTCCTAAATATCGAGGTCCTTTCATCTGCTCCTCAATATCAAGGTGCTTTCATCTGCTCCTCAATATCGAGGGTCTTTCAACTGCTCCTCAATATCAAGGTGCTTTCATCTGCTCCTCAATATCGAGGGTCTTTCAACTGCTCCTCAATATCAAGATGCTTTCATCTGCTCCTTAATATCGATGTGCTTTCATCTTCTGATCAATATCGAGGTGCTTTTATCTGCTCTTCAATATCGATGTGCTTTCATCTGCTTATCAATATCGAGGTGCTATCATCTGCTCTCAAATATCAATGTGCTTTCATCTGCTTATCAATATCAAGGTGCTTTCATCTGCTCCTCTATATCGAGGTGCTTTCATCCGCTCCTCAATATCGAGGTGCTTTCATCTGCTCCTCATTATCGATGTGCTTTCATATGCTCCACAATATCGATATGCTATCATCTGCTGATCAATATCGAGGTCCTATCATCTGCTCCCCAATATCGATGTACTTTCATCTGCTCATGAATATCGATGTGCTTTCATCTGCACATCAATATCGAGATGCTTTCATCTGCTCATCAATATCGAGGTGCTATCATCTGCTCCTCAATATCGATATGCTTTCATCTGCTCCTCAATATCGAGATGCTTTCATCTGCTCATCAATATCGAGGTGCTATCATCTGCTCCTCAATATCGATATGGTTTCATCTGCTCCTCATTATCGATGTGCTTTCATCTGCTCATCAATATCGAGGTGCTATCATCTGCTCCTCAATATCGATATGCTTTCATTTACTCCTCATTATCGATATGCTTTCATCTGCTCCTTAATATCGAGGTGCTTCCTTCTGCTCCTCAATATCGAGGTGCTTTCACCTGCTCCTCAATATCAAGGTGCTTTCACCTGCTCCTCAATATCAAGGTGCTTTCACCTGCTCCTCAGTATCAAGGTGCTTTCAACTGCTCCTCAATATCAAGGTGCTTTCACCTGCTCCTCAATATCAAGGTGCTTTCACCTGCTCCTCTATATCGAGGTGCTTTCACCTGCTCCTCAATATCAAGGTGCTTTCACATGCTCCTCAATATCAAGGTGCTTTCACCTGCTCCTCAATATCAAGGTGGTTTCACCTGCTCCCCAATATCAAGGTGCTTTCACCTGCTCCTCTATATCGAGGTGCTTTCATCTGCTTATCAATATCGAGGTGCTTTCATCAACTCCTTAATATCGAGGTGCTTTCATCTGCTCCTCAATATCGAAGTGCTTTCATCTACTCCTTAATATCAAAGTGCATTCATCTGCTCCTCAATATCGAGGTGCTTTCATCTGCTCATCAATATCGAGATGCTATCATCTGCTCCTCAATATCTATGTGCTTTCATCTGCTCCTCAATATCGAGGTGGTATCATGTGCTCCTCAATATCGATATGCTTTCATCTCCTTCTCAACAGCGAGGTGCTTTCATCTCCTCCTCAATATCAAGGTGCTTTCATCTCCTCCTCAACATCGAGGTGCTTTCACCTGTTCCTCAATATCGAGGTGCTATCAGGTGCTCGTCAATATCGAGGTGCTTTAATCTGCTCCTCAATATCGATGTGCTTTCACCTGCTCCTCAATATCGGGGTCCTTTCATCTGCTCCTCAATATCAAGGTGCTTTCATCTGCTCCTCAATATCGAGGGTCTTTCAACTGCTCCTCAATATCAAGATGCTTTCATCTGCTCCTTAATATCGATGTGCTTTCATCTTCTGATCAAAATCTACGTGCTTTTATCTGCTCTTCAATATCGATATGCTTTCATCTTCTCAATATCGAGGTGCTTTTATCTGCTCCTCAATATTGAGGTGCTTTCATCTGCTCATTAATATTGAGGTTCTATCATCTGCTCCTCAATATCGAGGTGCTTTCATCTGATCCTCAATATCGAGGATCTATCATGTGCTCCTCAATATCAAGGTGCTTTCATCTGCTCTTCATTATCGATTTGCTTTCATGTGCTCCTCAATATCGAGGTGCTTTCATCTTCTCCTCAATATCAAGGTGCTTTCATCTGCTCCTCAATATCAAGGTGCTTTCCTCTGCTCATCAATATCGAGGAGCTATCATCTGCTCCTCAATATCGAGGTGCTTTCATCTGCTCCTCAATATCGAGGTGCTATCATATGCTCCCAAATATCGAGTTGCTTTCACCTGCTCCTCAATATCAAGGTGCTTTCACCTATCCTCTATATCGAGGTGCTTTCACCTGCTCCTCAATATCAAGGTGCTTACAAATGCTCCTCAATATCAAGGTGCTTTCACCTGCTCCTCTATATCAAGGTGCTTTCACCTGCTCCTCAATATCAAGGTGCTTTCACCTGCTCCTCTATATCGAGGTGCTTTCATCTGCTCATCAATATCGAGGTGATTTCATCAACTTCTTAATATTGAGGTGCTTTCATCTGCTCCTCAATATCGAAGTGCTTTCATCTACTCCTTAATATCAAGGTGCTTTCATCTGTTCCTCAATATCGAGGTGCTTTCATCTGATCATCAATATCGAGATGCTATCATCTGCTCCTCAATATCTATGTGCTTTCATCTGCTTCTCAATATCGAGATGCTTTCATCTCCTTCTCAACAGCGAGGTGATTTCATCTGCTCCTCAATATCAAGGTGCTTTCATCTCCTCCTCAACATCGAGGTGCTTTAATCTGCTCCTCAATATCGATGTGCTTTCACCTGCTCCTCAATATCGGGGTCCTTTCATCTGCTCCTCAATATCAAGGTGCTTTCATCTGCTCCTCAATATCGAGGGTCTTTCAACTGCTCCTCAATATCAAGATGCTTTCATCTGCTCCTTAATATCGATGTGCTTTCATCTTTTGATGAATATCTACGTGCTTTTATCTGCTCTTCAATATCGATATGCTTTCATCTTCTCAATATCTGCTCCTAAATATCGATTTGCTTTCATCTTCTCAATATCGAGGTGCTTTCATCTCTTCCTGAATATCGATGTACTTTCGTCTGTTCCTCAATATCGAGGTGCATATGTCTGCTCCTCAATATCAAGGTGCTTTCATCTGCTCTTCATTATCGATTTGTTTTCATGTGCTCCTCAATATCGAGGTGCTTTCATCTGCTCCTCAATATCAAGGTGCTTTCCTCTGCTCATCAATATCGAGGAGCTATCATCTGCTCCTCAATATCGAGGTGCTTTCATCTGCTCCTCAATATCGAGGTGCTATCATATGCTCCTCGCTATCGGTGTGCTTTCATCTGCTGCTCAATATCGAGGTGCTTTCATATGTTCGTCAATATCGAGGTGCTTTCATATGCTCCTTAATATCAAGGTGCTTTTATCTGATCCTCAATATCAAGGTGCTTTCATATGCTCTTCATTATCGAATTGCTTTCATCTGCTCCTCTATATCAAGGTACTTTCATCTGCTCCTCAATA
Source organism: Eriocheir sinensis (assembly GCF_024679095.1). Lineage (NCBI taxonomy): Eukaryota > Metazoa > Arthropoda > Malacostraca > Decapoda > Varunidae > Eriocheir > Eriocheir sinensis. The sequence goes on from NW_026110850.1 coordinate 548,789, forward strand.
TCAAGGTTCTTTCATCTGCTCCTCCATATCGATGTGCTTTCACCTGCTTCTTAATATCGAGGTGCTTTCATCTGCTCCTCAATATCAAGGTGCTTTCATCTGCTACACAGTTTCAAGGTGCTTTCACCTACTCCCCAATATTGATGTGCTTTTATCTGCTCTTCAATATCGATGTGCTTTCATCTGCTCCTTAATATCAAGGTGCTTTCATCTGCTCCTCAATATCAAGGTGCTTTCATCTGCTCCTCAATATCAAGGTGCTTTCATCTGCTCCTCAATATCAAGGTGCTTTCACCCGCTCTCCAATATCGATGTGCTTTCATCTGCTCCTCAATATCAAGGTGCTTTCATTTGCTCCTCAATATCGATGTGCTTTCACCTGCTCCCCAATATCAATGTGCTTTCACCTGCTCCTCAATATCGAGGTGCTTTCATCTGTTCCTCAACATCGAGGTGATTTAATCTGCTCCTCAATATCGAGGTGCTTTTATCTGCTCCTCAATATCAATGTGCTATCAACTGCTCCTCAATATCGAGGTGATTTCATCTGCTCCTCAATATCGATGTGCTTTCATCTGCTCCTCAATATCGATGTGTTTTCATCTGCTCCTCAATATCGATGTGCTTTCAAATGCTCCTCAGTATCAATGTGCTTTCACCTTCTCCCCAAAATTGAGGTGGTATCATCTGCTCCTTAATATCGAGGTGCTTTCATCTGATCCTCAAAATCGAGGTGCTTTCATCTGCTCCTCAATATCGATGTGCTTTCATCTGCTCCTCAATATCGAGGTGCTTTCATCTGTTCCTTTATATCGAGGTGCTATTATCTGCTCCTCAATATCGTGGTGCTTTCATCTGCTAATCAATAGGGAGCTGTTTACATCTGCCCCTCAATATCAAGATGTTTTCATCTGCTCTTCAATATCAAGGTGCTTTCATCTGCTCCTCAATATCGATGTGCTTTCAAATGCTCCTCAATATCAAGGTGCTTTATTCTGCTCCTCGATATCAAGGTGCTTTATTCTGCTCCTCAATATCGATGTGCTTTCATCTGCTCCTCAATACCGAAGTTCTTTCATCTGCTCCTCAGTATAGAGGTGCTTTCATCTGCTCCTCAATATCCTTGTGCTTTCATCTGGTCATCAATATCAAGGAGCTTTCATCTGCTCATCAATATCGAGTGCTTTCATCTGCTCCTCAATATCAAGGTGCTTTCATCTGCTCATCAATATCGAGGTGCTATCATCTGCTCTTCAATATCGATGTGCTTTCATCTGCTCCTCAATATCAAGGTGCTTTCATCTGCTCATCAATATCGAGGTGCTTTCATCTGCTCATCAATATCGGGGTGCTATCATTTGCTCCTCAATATCGATGTGTTTTGATTTGCTCCTCAATATGAAGCTGATTTCATCTGGTCGTCAATTTCGAGGTGCTATCATCTGCTCCTCAATATCGATGTGCTTTCATCTGTTCCTCAATATCGAGGTGCTTTCATCTGCTCCTCAATATCAAGCTGCTTTCATCTGCTCATCAATATGGAGGTGGTATCATGTGCTTTTCATTATCGAGGTGCTATCATGTGCTCCTTAATATCAAACTGCTTTCATATGTTCCTTAATATCGAGGTGCTTTCATCTGCTCCTCAATATGGATTTGCTTTCGTCTGCTCCTCAATATCGAGGTGCTTTCATCTGCTCCTCAATATCAAGGTGCTATCATGTGCTCGTCAAAAACGAGATGCTATCATCTGCTCATCAATATCGAGGTGCTTTCATCTGCTCCTCAATATCGAGGTGCTTTCATCTGCTCCTCAATATCGAGGTGCTTTCATCTGCTGCTCAATATCGAGGTGCTTTCATCTGCTCCTCAATATCGATGTGCTTTCATCTGCTCCTCAATATCGATGTGCTTTAATCTGCTCCTGAATATCGAGATGCTTTCACCTGCTTTCCAGTATCGATATGCTTTCACCTGCTCCTCAATATCGAGGTGCTTTCATCTGCTCATCAATTTCGACTAGATGATTTAATTTCCTTTCTCTAGCCTCTATCTTGACTGTAATGGTTGGCCTCCTTCTCCCCAGAGGAGATTCACCCGTCACCACCCCCACACCTACTGAGCCCAGGGCCGAAAGGTGGAAGACTTTACTGTTTTCCTTTTCTTTGGTATTTCTATCATCCTTTCTACGGTGTTCACAGGTCTGAACAAGGCCGCTTTCCTCCCTGAAGACTCGCCCATAATATTGTGATGTTGGTTTGGGCCGAAAGGTGGATAATTCTTTTTAATTTTCCATTTTCTTTTTTCTAGTGTTACTTCTATGAATTTTACTTCAGGTGTTTCTTCACATTTCTTCTTTGCCTTCTTGTGTTATTTTATCTTCAAATTCCTTCTTCTTGTGTTACTCTTTTCAAATTCCTTCTTCTGTACTCTCTTTTTATACCTTCTTCTGTAACTCTTTTCAATACCTTCTTCTGTGTTACTCTTTTCATTACCTTCTGTGTAACTCTTTTCCAATACCTTCTTCTGTGTTACTCTTTTCAATACCTTCTTCTGTGTTATTCTTTCAATACCTTCTTCTGTACTACTCTTTTAGCTGCTTCTTCTGTATTCCTCTTTTCAATACCTTCTTCTGTGTTACTCTTTTCATACCTTCTTCTGTATTTACTCTTTTCAATACCAACCTTCTTCTGTGTTGCTCCTTGGCCTTCTTTGTCTTAACTCTTTTCAATACTTACTTCTGTGCCAACTTTTTTCAATACCTTCTTCTATTGTAACTCTTTTATTTCTTCTTCATGTTTACTCTTATCATGCCTTCTTCTGTATCTTATTTTCTTCTGTGTAACTCTTTTCAATACCTTCTTCTGTGTTACTCTTTTCAATTCCTTCTTCTATGTGTTACTCTTTTCCTTTTTACTAACTTCTGTGTTACTCTTTTCAATACCTTCTTCTTATTTACTCTTTTCAGCCTTTGTTACTCTTTTCAATACCTTCTGTGTAACTCTTTTCAAATTCCCCTTTTTCTTGTGTGCTCTTTTCCAATACCTTCTTCTGTGTAACTCTTTTCAAATTCCTTTTTCTTGTGCTTAACTCTTTGCCATTCCCTCTTCTTGTGTACTCTTTTCAGAATTCCTTTTTCTTGTATTTACTCTTTCAACTTCCTTCTTCTTGTATTATTTGCTGTAATGCCTTTAACTTCTGGTATTTACTTCTCTTCATTTCCTTCTTCTGGTGTTCCTTCTTCCCCTTCCTTCTCTCAGTTTTCCATGTCGTCTTTCCTGGTTTTGTATGTTGGAACGCGTTAGTCTCCTTCTCCCCAGAAGACCGCCATACCAACATACAAGACGCTTTAAACAAAGCAGCAAAACCGTTTTTTTGGATTTTTTGTTTAAGGATTTTTTTGGATTTATCGTTTTTTTATCGTAGTTGGCATGACACTTGTCTTGCTTAGGGGAGTGTACCTCCCATGCGTCAGACCTTCATTGGAACGTGTTGTGCGTCATGCAGCAGGTCAGTAACTGCATGTCTTGCTGCCACCTACCCCCCAACCCCCAGGACCTCAGGATCTCAAGCCTCCGTGGACGCTCCGGGAAGAAACCGAGGCGCCCTGCCAGGCCCTGAGCCCACCGACGCTCGCCAGGAAGGCCTGTTCCTTTACTTCCCTGATTTGCCACCACGGCCTTCGCCTTTGCTGTCCTTCATCTTCCACCTTTGGGTTAGATAGTTGGTGTAGCTTATCACCAACCCAGCTCGTAAGGACCAGCAGGCCTGCTGTTGTTTGTTCTCTCTTTGCGTTCTTTGTTCCTCCTCCTCCTCCTTTTAAAAAGAAAAAAAAACAGCAGACCTCGTGGTTTGCCTTATATGAGAATGACAGAGAATAAAGTTACCTCCTCCCTCCCACTTTCACCTCCTCCTCCTTCCTTCTCATAAACCCACCTCCACCTTCACCTCCTCCTCCTTCTCCATCTCCACCTCCACTTCCACCTCCACCTCCACCTCCACTTCCTCCTCCTCTCGTTTCTCCACAAACCTCATAGTTTCCAAAAAGCCCATTAGAAACACATCAAACACTATACATATTACTTAATCTTGAGAGAGGAGAGAGAGAGAGAGAGAGAGAGATTAAAGTGGAATCGATTAATGAGTTGGGTTTGCATTAGAACAGGACTAATTGTCAATATTATCGCGTCTCAAAGATTATAGAGTTAAGGGGTGACGATTATGGGATTAAGGGGTGACGAGGTGGCTGGGAGGGACGGAGGTTAAGAGGTGAGAGAGGATTGAGGAGACCGGGAATGGGACAGAGGGAGGGAGGAAGCAGTGGAGAACAGAAAGAGGCACACAGATACACACAAGGGTATGAATGGACTAATAAGCTTCCCTGTAGCCATAGGGATCATGTTTCGTAATAGTTATTCAAGAAAAATGAAAAATCAATCTTCTGATCATTTGATAATATATACCATTTTGTGATCGGTTTGTGCATCATCTATTTTTTTTATATCATGGCTAGTTTGGCCCGTCATGCTACGGTAAAGCCTCAAATTTGGCCCGAGAGACTCCCCTTATTATAGGCTCCTTGCCAATTGCAAAATGAACGGAGAACAAAAGCTCACAAAATAGAACTGTTTGTGAATTCAAATTAGAGGTATCGGTAAAAGACACTGATAAAATGTTGTCAAAGAAATCCTTGGCATCTGTCATGGGCTGGACCTTGGCTACCGCTACCTTCCTCCCCTCTCTCACCCGCTTCCTCTCTACCAGAATAATGGCCCAGAACAACCCGGGTCCACAGGGGTGCTGACATTGACCATGAACATGACAACGTCCCTTCGTTGCTTACTGATTAATTCATTTCCATACATAAATCATCGTTACTATTCTAAAATTCGATACATTCTACAACATATTATAGACTTGTTTTTAATTTAAAAACTATGTAAATACTAAACAGCCAACATGTAAATTGTATGCCTTGACTGACAGTTTGACTGACAATACTTGGGTGAGAATTCACACCATCTTAGTATATTGATGGTAAAATCAGACTTAGTACCTCAATTTAATCCCACATTATCCCATACTACCTGAACCCAGAACTCTGTACAACACTGTAGACCACATAGGTCATCTACCTTCTTCAAACCCATGAGCACAAAATTGTGTTAGGTGTGGTGAGTTCTTTGTCAATGCTTTTAGTGAATATACAATATCTGTACTCGTCCCGCCTTACGTATTTGCCACTTTTTGTAAAAAATAAAAAATAAAGTCAGGTGAATCTGGCCTTGATTAGCTGGGCAAAGGTGGGGCGCTGAATTAAAACCTCTAGGACTAGAGTGGTGCAGATGTTTTCTCATAAACAATTTTTCCTGACGTTAAACTGTTTGTACCGCCTTTCCCTGCGATACCCCCCGCAGTCTCCTCCTGTCCTTGCACCCTCCGAGCATATCCTGTTCCTCGCCACACCGCCATGAAACCTCCACCTGCCGCCATCGCAGCCGTCTCTCCTGTCCCTCGCACGCCTTCCACCACCACCGGCAACTCCTCCCGGCTCGCCACACTCACTCCCTCTGTTTCGACGCCACCCACGCTGCCGCCTCACTCCTGTCCTCGCATAACCCCGCCACCGCCTCATATGGACGCCCTCGCACGCCACCCCGACCATCGCCTCCTTGGCCTCACCGCCAGCCCGCCGCCGCCTATTATTGTCCTTTCCATTACCACCACCGCCGCCGCCTCCTCCTGTCTCTCGCACACCGACCGCACCACCGCCGCCTCCTTCAGTCATTCGGCACGCCATCGCCAGCACGCATATACCCTCCGCACGACGACCCGGCCACCGCCTCCTCCTGTCCTTCGTACGCAACCCCGTCACCCGCTTCTTCCACGGTTCTGCGGCGCGAGCGCGCCAGCAAATCCTCAATCATTGCACGCCAACTTCGCCGCCTCCTCCTTTCCCACGACACCCCCGCCGCCGCTGGTGGTTTCCCTCGCACCGTACCCGCCGCCAGCCTCCTCTTCCCCTCGCGGCCCCCGCCGCCGCCTCCTCGTTTCCCGCGGCGGCTTACCCCCGCCGCCGCCTCCTCCTCTCCGCAGGCCCTACCGCCTCCTCCTTTCTCTCGCATACCACCCCGCCACCGTCCCCATCACTTTCCCTCGAACGTTAACCCCTGCAACTCATCGCGCCTCGCGCCAGCCTGCCGACTGCATCCTCCTTTCCCTTACGATCCTCCGCCGCATATTTCGCCTTTCCCTCTTTTGCCCGCCCGCACGCCTCCTCCATCTCTCGCACGCCGTCACGCCACAGCCGCCTCCTGCCCCTCAGACGCCACCACATATCGCCTCCTGTCCCTCGCGCACGATCCACGCCACGGCCTCCTCCTGTCCCTTAGATATCTTACGCCACCATCCTCCTCCCTCGCTCGCCAACCCTGCCATTACATCCTCCCTGTCCTCGCACGCCACCCTCGGCCTTCCTCCTTTTCTATCCAGACGTCGCGCACCGCCTCCTACTGTCCCTCGCACGCTACCCGCATACCTTTCTCTGTCCCTCGCACTTTTCACCCAAGCCACCTCCTCCTGTCCCTCTTTTCCACCCACACCACCGCCTCCTTGTGTCCCTCGCCACCCATTACCGCCTCTCTTGTCTCACACGCATGCCACCTACGCCTCCGCCTCCTCCTGTCCCTCAGCGAACGCCACCCGCCACGACGTCCTCCACCGCGCGTCGTGTTGCGCCTCCTCCTGTCCCCTCGCACGCCAGCTGGGCACCCCGCCTCCTCATGTCGAACGCCATCCCGCAGCGCCTCCACCTACTGTCCCTCGCGCCACCCCCACCACAGCTTCTTCCTGTCCCTCTAACATGGCTGTAGCACTTTCTACTGTCCACCTCAAAGACGCCAACCGGGACACCGCCTCCTATCTTTCGAACGCCATCCACGCCATCGCCTTCTACTGTCCCTCGCACGTACCCCCATACCCTTCCTCCTGTCCCTCTAACGCAAACCCCTTCTGCCTCCCTACTGTCCTCGTCTTTGCCACCACTTCCTCCTGTCATTTCGCACGCCTCCCACCACCACTTCCTGCTGTCCTGTGCCCAGTACAGCTCTTGTATTCCTCCACACCCCACCACCGCTTCCTGTCCCTCCCACACACTCCACGCCACACTCCTACCCTTAGATGTCACCCCTGCCACCGCCTCCTCCTGCCCTTGCACAATAACCCGGCCACCGCCTCCTTTCATCCCCTCCGCCACCCCCGCCAATGCACCTCCCTGTCCTTGCACTCCAACCACATTCTTTCTTCCCTCTCCCTCACGCTTCCCACCGCCTCTGCTGCTCCCGTACGGCACCCCGCCACCATTCTGCTGTCCCCACACGCCACCCCCGCCACCACTTTCTTCTGCTCCTCCCGCCAGCCCCGCCTCCACCGCCTACTGTCTGGCCGCGCCACCGCCAGCACCGCCTCTTCATTCGTCTTGCCACCCTCGCCACCGGCTCTTTCTGTCCGCACTTTTGGTCACGCTTCCCTCTGTCCTCTTTTGTCCGACAGCTCCTTCCTGTCCCTCCTTTCCATCCCGCGACACTTCCTCCCTCCCTCCCGCGCCAATCCTGCCCGTCTCTGACTCTCCTCCACCCCCGCCTCCGCCTCCCCCTGTTTTTCGAGCCCCACCTACGCAGCCGCCTCCTCCTGTCCCTCGCACGCCACCCCCGCCACCGCCTCATATGGTTTTCCTCGCACCAACCCCCGCTGCCCACCTCCTCCTGTCCCCCGCCGCCCCCTCTGTCCTATTGTCCTTTGCATGCCACCACCGCCATGAGCACTTTTCACTGTCTCTCGCACGCCGACCGCGCCATCGCATCCTTCCAGTCATTCACGTACACCATCCCACCACCGCCTCCTCCTGTTCCTCGCACGTGACCCAAACCACCAGCTCCCTCACTTATCCTTCGGCCCGCCACCCCGTCACCGCTTGCTTCCTCTTTCTCCAGACGGCTTAAACCTGCCACCGCCTCTTCCAGTCCATTGCATCGCCACACCTTCGCCGCCGCCTCCTTCCTTTCCCCTACACGACACCCCCGCCGCAGCCTCTTCGTTTTCCCTCGAACGCCACCCCGCCGCCACCCACCTCCTCCTTTCCCTCGCACGACAACCCCCGCCGCCGCCTCCTCATTTCCCTCGCATCGACAACCCCGCCGCCGCCTCCTCCTTTCCCTCGCACGACACCCCCGGGGACGGGTCCTCCTTCCCTCGCACGCCATCCATGCGCACTCGCGCCTACTCGCTTTCCCTATCCCCGCCACTGCCTCCTCCCCTTCCCTCGTGCACGAGACCCCAGCCACCGTCTCCTTCTGTCCCTCGAACGTCGCCCCGCAACCGGCTCCTCCTGTCCCGTGCCCGCCATCCCTGCTAGTCCCTCCTCCTGTCCCTCGCACGCCACCCCTCTGCAACCACCTCCTCCTATATATCGAACGTCGAAACCACCTCCCACTGTCCCTCGCACGCCATCTACTCGCGACCGCCTCCTCCTGTCCCTCGCACGCCACCCACCCGCCACCGCCTCTTCCCTGTCCCGCCACCCACGCTACCACCTCCCTCATTGTCTCCTCGCATACCACCTACGCCACCGCCTCCTCCATGTCCTCGAACTCAGGCCACCCACGCCACGGCCTCCTCCACATGTCCCTCCACGCCATCCACGCCACCGCCTCCTCCTCCCTCCCTGGAATGAAACCCGCCACCACCATCCTCTTGTCCCTCGCATGCCACCATCGTTGCCACTGCCCTCTCCTCCTGCTTACCCAGCACGCCATCCCCTCCGCCGCCTCCTACTGTCCCTCGCACGCCAACCTCTCCACCGCCTCCTCCTGTCCATCGAACGCCAACTACGCCACCGCCTCCTCCTGTCCCTCGAACGCAAACCTCCTGCCACCGCCTCCTCCTGTCCCTCGCACGCCAACTCCGGACACCCCGCCTTCCTCCTATCTATCGATCGCCATCCCCGCCACCGCCTCTTACTGTCCCTCGCACGCAACCCCCGCCACCCCATCCTCCTGTCCCGCGCACGCCAATCACGCCACTGCATCCTACTGTCCATCAGGCGGCGTCACCCCGCCACCACCTCCTCCTGTCATTCTCACGCCACCCGCTACCACCTCTATCCTGTCATTCGCATCGCCACCCCACCACCGACTCCTACTGTCCCTCAGAGCATTAGCAGTACAGCCTCATACTGTCCCTCGCACATTCCCCACCACCGCTTCCTCCTGTCCCTCCACGCCTCCCACGCCACCGCCCTCCTACTGTCCCTCGAACGCCATACCTCCGCCACCGCTTCTCCTCCCTGTTCCTTATCATACGCCGCCGACCACCGCCTCCTCCTGTCCTTTTTCGTACGTGACCCCGTCACTGCTTCCTCCTGTTTCTTCGACGTGCCACCGCCTCCTCCAGTCCATTTGCACGCCACCATCGCCGCCGCCTCCTCTTTTTCCTTTGCACGATACCTAACGCCGCCGCCTCCGCCTCCTTTCTCTCGCACGACACCCCTGCCGCCGCCTTCTCATCGCGTCAGTCGAACGTCACCCCGTAACCGCCTCCTCCTTGTCCCTAGCACGCCACCCCGCCTCACCTCCTCCTATCTATCGAACGCCGCCACCGCCTCCTAATGTCCCTCGCACACCACCCGCCACCGCTTCCTCCTGTCCCTCCCGCCGCCCCACTGCCACCGCCTCCTTTTGTCCTTCGCACGCCACTCCCACCACACCGCCTCCTCCTTCCCCTCCTTTTGTCATCCTGCCGCCACCTCCTTCTCCCTCTCCCCTGCCGCCATCCCCACGCCACCTCCTTCTCCTCTCCCTCGCACGCCACCCCCCGTCACCCGCCTCCTCCTTTTTACTCGCCCGCCACGCCCGCCACCGCCTCCTCCTTTCCCTCGCACGCCACACCCCGCCATCGCTTTCCTCCTTTTCCTCACACGCCACCCCCGCCAGCGCCTCGTCCTTTCCCTTACACGATCCTCCTGCCACCGCTTCTTCCTTTCCCTCCTCCCACCCCACCACCGCCTCCACTTTTCCCCTTGCGATCACCTCCACCACCGCTTCTTCCTTTCCCTCACCATCCACCCCCGACACCCACCTCCACATTTCCATTGCACGATCCTCCGCCACCACCCTCTTCCCTTTCCCTCACACGCCACCCCGACACCACACCTCCACATTTCCATTGCACGATCCTCCCCACGCCACCGCCTCCTTCCCATCCCTCTCGCACGCCAACCCCTGCCACCGCCTCCTCCTGTCCCTCGCTTACGCCAACCCAGCCACCGACTCCTCCTTTCCCTGCATCGCCACCCTGCCACTACACTTCCCTACTGTCCCTCGCACGCCACCCACGCCACAGTTTCTCTCCTGTCCCTCTCATCGCCACCCCGCCATCGCATCCTCCCTTCTTTCCCTTGCAATGATCCTCCCGACTTTTCAGCTCTCCTTTCCCTTGCACGATCGCCCGCCCGCCAACACCGCCCTCGATTTCTTAACTTCTCTCGCATGCCACCTACGCTACCGCCTCCTCCTGTCCCTCAAACGCCACCCAAGCCACCGCCGCTCCATCTTTGTCCCTCCACGATCCACGCAGCAACGGTTCCTCATCCTGTCCCTCGAATGTCACCCCACGCCACCACATCGTCCTGTCCCTCGCTCGCCACCCCCGCCACCGCCTCCTCCTTTCCCTCCAGGCACCTGCGCACTTTGCTGCACTCCTACTGTCCCCTCGCACGCCAGCCACGCGCCACTGCCTACTCCTGTCCCTCGTGACACGCAACCTTACGCTCATCGGCTTCCTCCCGTTCCCTGTGCACGATCCCTCCGCCGCCGCCTCTTCCCTTTCCCTCACACGCCACTCCCCTGCCACCTGCCCTCCTCCCCTGCCCCTCGCACGCCAACCAGCCACCACCGCCTCCTCCTGTCCCCTGAACGCCACCCACGCACATCGCCTCTCTCCTGTTCCTCGCACACGATCCACGCCACGGGCCTCCCTCCCTGTCCCTTTGAATGTCACGCACGCCACGCCACGGCCTCCTCCTGTCCACATGGTCTCACCCGCCACCACATCCTCCTGTCCCTCGCTCGCCAACCCCGCCACCACATCCTCCCTCTCCTCGCATCGTGTAACCTTCCCCGCCATCAGCGCCTCCTTTTGTAACACGCATCGCCATCTCAGCCGCCGCCCTCCTGCTGTCCATCGCATCGCAAACCCTTCCATCGCCTATTACCTGTCCCCTCGAACGCCAACCACGCCACCCCGCCTCCTCCTGTCCTCGAACGAAACCCAGGCCACCACCGCCCTCCTCCTGTCCCTCCCCACGCCACCCCCCATCCAATGCCTCTTCCTGTCCATAATGCCTCCAACAACATCTTAGAGTCGCTCGCAAACCGCAAACCCCGCCACCGCCTCCTCCTGTCCCTCTCACCCACTGCCACCGCCTCCTCCTGTCCCTCAAAATGGCACCCCTGCCACCCCTGCTTTCGCCTCTCTGTCCCTCGCACACGATCAGCGCCACAGCCTCCTGTCCCTCGAATGTCACCCACTCCACCTCATCGTCCCATCCTCGCATCGCCACCCCGCCACCGCCTCCTCCTTTCCCTCGCACGGCACCCCCGCTACCTCCTCTTACTGTCCCTCGCACGGCACCCACGCCACCGCCTCCTCCTGTCCCTCGCACGCCACCTACACCATTGCATCCTCCTTTCCCTTGCACGATCCTCAGCCACCGCCTCATCCTCTCCCTTGCGAGCCACGCCCACCACCGCCTCCTCCTGTCTCTCGCACGCCATCTACGCCACCGCCTCCTCCTTTCCCTCGCACACGATCCACGCCACGACCTCCTCCTGTCCCTCGAACACGATCCACGCCACGGCCTCCTCCTGTCCCTCAGATGTCACCCCGCCACCACATCCTCCTGTCACTGCAAGCCACCCCCTGCTCACTCCTTCTGTCCCTCGCACGCAACCCCGCCACCGCCTCCTCCTGTAACACGCACGCCATCCCTCTCCATCGCCTACTTCCATGTCCCTCGAACGCCAACCTCGCCACCTCCTCCTGTCCTCGAACGTAAACCTCGCTACCACCTCCTCCTGTCCTCGAACGCCAACCTCGCCACCGCCTCTTCATGTCCCTCAGACATTAACCCCACTGGAGCCTCATACTGTCCCTCGCCCACCCCGCCACCGCTTCCTCTTGTCCCTCCCACGTCTCCCACGCTACCGCCTTCTACTGTCCCTCGAACACCACCCCTGCCACCGCCTCCTCCTGTCCCTCGCAAACCCAGCCACCCTCCTCCTGTACCTCCACGCCACCCCCTGTCAATGCCTCACTTGTCCCTCAGCCCATCACCGCCTCCTCCTGTCCCTGCACGCAACCCCGCCACCGCCTCCTCCTGGAACACGCACGCCTTCCCCGCCGCCACCTCCTGCTGTCTCCATCGCCAACCTCGCCAACGCCTCCTCCTGTCCTCGAACATAAACCTCGACCACTTCCTCCTGTCCCTTGAACGCCAACCCGCCACCGCTTCCTCCTGTCCCTCTATCACATCTTCCATCCCTCGCACTTGACACGCCACCGCCTCCTGTCCCTCGAACGTAACCCCGCTACCTCCTCACTGTCCCTCGCATGCCACCCCCGCCACCGCTTCCTCTTCCCTCCCCCCTCCCAGAAACAGCCTCCCTGTCCCTCGAACGCCACCCGCGCCACCTTCCTCCTGCCCCTCGCATCGCCAATCCGGGCCACCGCCTCCTCCTGTCCCCTCGCACACGATCCAGCGCCTCCTCCTGTCCCTTGAATGTCACCCACGCCACCACATCCTCCTGTCCCTCGCTCATCTCGCCACCGCCTCCTTCTGTCCCTCGCACGTAGCCCCTGCCACCGCCTCCTTTTGTAACACGCATCGCCATCTACGCCGTCTCCTGCTGTCCCTCTATCGTAAACTGCGACCACCCCTCCTGTCCCTTGAACGCCAACCCGCCACCGCTTCCTCCTGTCCCTCTAACGTAAACCCTGCCACCGCCTCCTTCTGTCCCTCAACGCTATCCTCGCCACTGCCTCTCCTGTTCCTCGCACGCCAACCTGACACCGCCTCCTCCCTCTCTAACGAACGCCATCCCCACCTCCGCCATCGTCCCCTACATCCCTCGCACGCCACCCCACCACCCTTCCTCCTCTCTAACGCAAACCCCGCCACTGCCTCCTACTATCATTCGCACGCAACCCCCGCCACCGCCTCCTACTGTCCCTCGAACGGTAACCCCGCTACAGCCTCATAATGTCCCCGGCAAGCCACCCCCTCCACCGCTTCCTCTTGTCCCTCCCACGCCTCCCACGCCACCGCCTCTTACTGTCCCTTGAACGCCATCCCCGCAACCGCCTCCTCCTGCCCCTCGCACGCCAACTCGGCCACCGCCTCCTCCTGTCCCTCCCACGCCACCCCCGCCATTGCCTCTTCCTGTCCCTCGCACGCAAACCCCGCCACCGCCTCTTCCAGTCCCTCCCACGCCAACCCCGCCACCGCCTCCTACTGTCCCTCGCACGGCACCCACGCCACCGCTTCCTCCTGTCCCTCGCAGGCCACCCCCGCCTTCGCCTCTTCCTGTCCCTCCTACGCCAGCACCGCCTCCGCCTCCTTCTGTCCCTCGCACACGATCAGCGCCACGGCATCCTCCTGTCCCTCGAATGTCACCCACGCCACCTCATCGTTCTGTCCCTCGAACGCCACCCCCGCCACCGCCTCTTCCTGTCCCTCCCACGCCAGCACCGCCTCCGCCTCCTTCTGTCCCTCGCACACGATCCACTCCACGGCATCCTCCTGTCCCTCGAATGTCACCCACGCCACCGCTTCCTCCTGTCCCTCGCACGCCACCCACGCCATCGCATCCTCCTGTCCCTCGCACGCCACCCCCGCCGCCGCTTCGTCCTGTCCCTCGCACGATCCACGCCACGGCATCCTCCTGTCCCTCGAATGTCACCCACGCCACCTCATCGTCCTGTCCCTCGCACCCCACCCCCGCCACCGCCTCCTCCTGTCCCTCGCACGCCACCCACGCCATCGCCTCCTACTTTCCTTCACGACCGCACCGCCTTCCTTTCCCTTGCACGCCGCCCGCCACCGCCTCCTCCTGTCTCTCGCACGCCATCTACGCCACCGCCTCCTCCTGTCCCTCGAACGCCACCCACGCCACCGCCTCCTCCTGTCCCTCGAACACGATCCACGCCACGGCCTCCTCCTGTCCATCGAATGTCACCCACGCCACCACATCCTCCTGTCACTCGCAAGCCACCCCGGCCACCGCCTCCTTCTGTTCCTCGCACGCAACCCCCGCCGCCGCCTCCTCCTGTCCCTCGCACGCCATCCCACCGCCGCCTCCTGCTGTCCCTCACGCAAGCCTCTCCATCGCCTACTCATGTCCCTCGCACGCCACCCTCGCCCCCGCCTACTCCTGTCCCTCGCACGTAACCACCGCGACCACCTCCTCATGTCCCTCGAACGCCAACCTCGCCACCGCCTCCTCATGTCCCTCGAACGTTAACCCCTCACAGCCTCCACATGTCCCTGGATCGCCACCCCGCCACCGCTTCCTCTTGTCCCTCCCACGCCTCCCACGCCATCGCCTCCTACTGTCCCTCGAACGCCACCCCCGCCAATGCCTCTTCCTGTCCCTCGTACGCCAACCCCGCCACCGCTTCTTCCTGTCCCTCCCACGCCCCCCCCGCAAATGCATCACCTTTCCCTCCACCCTGCCTCTTCACCCTCCACGCCAGCCCCGCTTCCGCCTCTTACTGTCCTTCCACGACACCCCGCCACCGACTCCTTCCTGTCCCTCGCACGCCACCCACCGCATCCACTTCCCCCCTGTCCCTCGCATACCACCCTGCCACTGACCTTCTGGACCCTTTAGACGCCACCACCGCATCCGCTTCCCCCGTCCTCGCATGCCGCCACCGCCCTCCTCCTTTCCCTCGCACGCCACCCCCGCCACCTCCTCTCCTGTCCTCATGCTCACACGCCAACCCCTGCTTTTCCTGTCCCTCGCATACCACCCACGACATGGACTCCTCCTGTCTCTCGCATCGCCATCCCTGCCACCGCCTTCCCCTGTCCCTCATGCATACCCACGGCATCGCCTCCTCCTGTCCCTCGCACGATCCACGGTACGGCCTCCTCCTGTCATTTCTCTTTAGAGGTCACTCACGCCACCTCCTCCCTGTCCCTTGCTCGCCAACCACACCACCGCCTCCTCCTGTTCCTCGCACGCCTCTCACCGCCTCCTCCTGTCAATCGAACGCCACCCCGCCACCGCCTCCTTCTGTCCTCGAACGTAAACCTCGCGACGGCCTCCTCCTGTCATTGAACGTAACCTCGCCACCGCCTCCTCCTGTCCCTCGCACGCCACCCAGACACCGCCTCCTCCTATCCCTCGAACGCCATCCCCACCACCGCCTCCTCACTGTCCCTCACCGCCACCCGCCGCCGCCTCCTCCTGTCCCTCGAACGCCAACCTCGCCACCGCCTCCTGCTGTCCCTCGAACGCCCCCGCCACCGCCTCCTCCTGTCCCTCGCACGCCAACCCCTCACCGCCTCCTCTTGTCCTCTTACAGTACGCCACCCCGCCATCGTCTCCTCCTGTCCCTCGCTCGCCAACCCCGCCACCGCCTCCTCCTGTCCCTCTAACGTAAACCTCGCACCTCCTCCTGTCCCTCGAACGCCACCCCCGTCACCGCCTCCTCCTTTCACTCGAACGTTACCCCCTCTAGCGCCTCCTACTGTCCCTCGCATGCCACCTCCGCCACCGCTTCCTCCTGTCCCTCCCACGCCTACCCCGCCACCGCCTCCTACTGTCCCTCGCACGCCACCCCCGCCACCGCCTCCTCCTGTCCCTCGCACGCCAACCCCGCCACCGCCTCCTCCTGTCCCTCGAACGACACCCACGCCACCGCCTCCTCCTGTCCCTCGCACACGAAACACGCCACCGCCTCCTCCTGTCCCTCGAACGTCACCCACGCCACCGTCTCCTCCTGTCCCTCGCTCGCCAACCCAGCCAGCGCCTACTCCTGTCCCTCGCACGCCACCCCCGCCACCCCCTCCTGTAGCTCGCACGTCATTACCCCGCCGCCTCCTGCTGTCCCTCGCACCCAAACCGCTCCATCGCCTAATCCTGTCCCTCGTACGCCACCCCCGCCACCGCATACTCCTGTCCCTCGAACGTAAACCCGCCACCGCCTCCTCCGGGCACTCGAAAGACAACCTCGCCATCGCCTCCTCCTGTCCCTCGCACGCCACCCAGACACCGCCTCCTTTATCTACCGAACGCCACCCCGCCACCTCCGCTACCGCCTCCTTCTGTCCCTCGAACGCCACCCCCGCCACCGCCTCTCCTGTCCCTCGCACGCTTTCAACCCCGCCTCCTCCTATCTAACGAACGCCACCCCGCCATCGTCTCCTCCTGTCCCTCGCACGCCACCCCGCCACCGTTTCCTTTTGTCTCTAACGCAAACACCGCCACGGCCTCCTACTGTCATTTGCACGCCACCCCCTCCACCGCCTCCTACTGTCCCACGAACGTTAACCCCTCTACAGTCTCATAATGTCCCCCGCACGCCACCCTCACCACCGCTTCCTCTTGTCCCTCCACGCCTCCCGCCACCGCCTCCTGTCTCTCGAACGCCACCCCCGCCACCGCTTCCTCCTGTCCCTCTAACATAAACCCCGCCACTTCCTCCTACGGTCCCTCGAACGTCACCCCCGCCACCTCCTCCTACTGTCATTCGCACGCCACCCACGCCACCGTCCTCGAACGTTAACCCCGCTAGAGCCTCATACTGTCCCCCTAACGCCACCCCCGCCACCGCCTCCTCTCCTCCCACGCCTCCCACGCTACCGCCTCCTACTGTCCCTCGAACGAAACCCCTGCCACCGCCTCCTCCTGCCTCGCGCCAACCCGCCACCGCCTCCTCCTCTCCCTCCCAAGCAACCCCTGCAAATGCTCTTCCTGTCCCTCGCACGCCAACCCGTCACTGCCCCCCTGTCCCTCGCACGCCAACCCCGCCACCGCCTCCTTTCTGTCCCTCCCACGCCACCCCGCCACTGCCTCCTACTGTCCCTCGCACGGCACCCCTGCCACCTCCTCCTGGCCCTCGCAGGCCACCCCGCCACCGCCTCTTCCTGTCCCTCTCACGCCACCCCCGCCTCCGCCTCCTCCTGTCCCTTGAATGTCACCCACGCCACCACATCCTCCTGTCCCTCGCACACGATCCACACCACGGCCTCCTCCTGTCCCTTGAATGTCACCCACGCCACCGCCTCCTCCTGTCCCTCGCACGCAACTCCCGCCACCGCCTCCTCCTGTCCCTCGCACTGCACCCCTGCCACCGCCTCCTACTGTCCCTCGCACGCCACCCACGCCACCGCCTCCTCTCCTTCGCACGCCACCCCGCCATCGCATCCTCCTTTCCCTGTAAGACCCTCCGCACCGCCTCTTTCTGTCCCTCCCATGCCACCCCCGCCACCGATTCCTCCTCCTGTCCCTCAAATGTCACCCACGCCACCACATCCTCCTTTCCCTCGCACGGCACCCACGCCACCGCCTCCTCCTGTCCCTCGCACCCCAACCCCGCCACCGCCTCCTCCTTTCCCTCGCACGGCACCCACGCCACCGCCTCCTCCTGTCCCTCGGACACGATCCACGCCACGGCCTCCTCTTGTCCCTCTCACGCCACCCAAGCCACCGCCTCCTACTGTCATTCGCACGCCAACCCCGCCACCGCTTCCTCCTGTCCCTCTAACGCAAACCCAGCCGCCGCCTCCGCCTTTCCCTCGCACGACCCACCCCTGCCGCCTCCCACCCATCTCTCTCGAACGTCACCCCGCCACCGCCTCCTCTTGTCCTCGCACGCCACCCCTGCACCTCCTCCTGTCTATCGAACGTCGCCACCGCCTCTATCCCCTCGCAAGCCACCCCCGCCTCGGCCTCCTCCTGTCCCTCCCCCGCCACCCCCGCCACCGCCTATTCCTTCCCCTCCCGCGCCACCCCCGCCATCGCCTCCTATTTCCATCGCACGCCATCCCCGCCACCTCCTCCTCCTATCCCTCGCACGCCACCCCCGCCACCGCCTCCTCCTTCCCCTCGCACGCCATCCCTCAGCCAGCTCCTCCTATCCCTCGCACGCCACCCCCGCCACCGCCTCCTCCTGTCTCGCACGCCATCCCGCCACCGCCTCCTCCTGTCGTCCGAACGCCACGCCACCGCCTCCTCCTTCCCCTCGCACGCCATCCCCGCCAACTCCTCCTCCTGTCCCTCGCACACGATCCACACCATGGCCTCCTCCTGTCCCTCGAATGTCACCCACGCCACCACATCCTCCTGTCACTCGCACGCCACCCCCGCCACCCCCTCCTGCTGTCACTCGAACGCCTCCCCCGCCACCACCTCCTCATGTAAAACGCGCGCCATCCCCGCCGCCGCGTCCTACTATCCCTCGCACGCCACCCCCGCCACCGCCTCCTTCTGTCCCTCGAACGCCACCCACGCCACCGCCTCCTCCTGTCCCTAGCACGACACCCACGGCACCGCGTCCTCCTGTCACACACACGCCACCTACGACACCGCCTCCTCCTCCTGTCCCTCGAACGCCACCCACGCCACCGCCTCTTCCTGTCCCTCGAACGCCACCTACGCCACCGCCTCTTCCTGTCCCTCGAGCGCCACCTACGCCACCGCCTCTTCCTGTCCCTCGAGCGCCACCCACGCCACCGCCTCCTCTTCTCCCTCGCACGACACCCCCCGCCACCGCCTCCTCCTGTCCCTCGAACGCCACCCACGCCACCGCCTCCTCCTGTCCCTCGTTCGCCACCCAAGCCACCGCCTCCTCCTGTCCCTCGCACGCCACCAAAGCCACCGCCTCCTCCTGTCTCTCGCATGCCACCTACGCCACCGCCTCCTCCTGTCCCTCGAATGCCACCCACGCCACCGCCTCTTCCTGTCCCTCTACCGCCACCCACGCCACCGTCTCATTCTCTCCCTCGCCCGCCACCCCCGCCACCGCCTCCTCCTTTCCCTTGCACCCCACACCCGCCACAGTCTCCTCCTGTCCCTCGCACGCCACTTCCGACAACGCCTCCTCCTGCTCCTCGTACACCACACACGCCACGGCCTCCTCCAATCTATCACACGCCATCCCCGCAACCGCCTCCTCATGTCCCTCGCACGCCACCCCCGCCACCGACTCCTCCTGACTCTCGCACTCCACCCACGCGGCCGCCTCCTAAAGTTCGACCGCCACCCAACCCGCCGCCTCCACCGGTTCCTCGCACGACACTCCCGCCCCCGCCTCCTCGTTTCCTCGCACGACACCCACGCCACCGCCTCCTCCTGTCTCTCGCACGACACAATCCGCCGCCGCCTCCTCTTTTCGCTCGCACGCCACCCATGCCACCGCCAACTCCTCTCCTTCGAACGTTATCCCCGCCACCGCCTCCTCCTTTCCCTCGCACGCCACCCACCCCACCGCCTCCTCCAGTCCTCCTGTCTTTCGAACGCCACCCACGCGGCCGCCTCCTCCTGTTCCTCGGACGCTAACCCCGCCACCGCCTCATATGGTTCCTCGCACTCCACCCCCGCCACCGCCTCCTCCTGTTCCTCGCACGCCAACCCCTGCAACGCCTCATATGGTTCCTCGCACTCCACCCCCGCCACCGCCTCCTCCTGTTCCTCGCACGCGAACCCAGGCACCGCCTCATATGGTTCCTGCACTCCACCCACGCCACCGCCTCCTCCTGTTCCTGCACGCCAACCCCGCCATCGCCTCATATGGTTCCTCGCACTCCCCCTGCCACCGCCTCCTCCTGTTTCTCGCACGCCAACCCTGCCACCGACTCATATGGTTCCTCGCACTCCACCCCCGCCACCGCCTCCCTTATGGTTCCTCGCACTCCACCCCTGCCACCGCCTCCTCCTGTCCTTCGCACGCCACCCCCTCCTTGTGTTCCTCGCCACCGCCTCCTCCTGTTCCTCGCACGCTACCCCCGCCACCGCCTCATCTGGTTCCTCGCACTCCACCCCCGCCACCGCCTCCTCCTGTTCCTCGCACGCCAACCCCGCCACCGCCTCCTCCTGTTCCTCGCACTCCACCCCCGCCACCGCCTCCTCCTGTTCCTCGCACGCTAACCCCGCCACCGCCTCCTCCTGTTCCTCGCACGCAAACCCCCGCCACAGCCTCCTCCTGTTCCTCACGCCAACCCCTGCCACCGCCTCATGGTTCCTCGCACTACACCCCGCCACCGCCTCCTCCTGTTCCTCGCACGCCACCCCCGCCACCGCCTCCTCCTGTTCCTCGCACTCCACCCCCGCCACCGCCTCATATGGTTCCTCGCACTCCACCCCCGCCACCGCCTCCTCCTGTCCCTCGCACGCTAACCCCGCCACCGCCTCATAGGGTTCCTCACTCCACCCACGCCACCGCCTCCTCCTGTTCCTCGCACACCACCCCGCCACCGCCTCATATGGTTCCTCGCACTCCACCCCCGCCACTGCCTCCTCCTGTTCCTCACGCCAACCCCTGCCACCACCTCCTCCTGGTTCCTCGCACGCCACCCCCGCCACCGCCTCCTCCTGTACCTCGCACGCCAACCCCGCCACTGCCTCATATGGTTCCTCGCACTCCACCCCCGCCCCCGCCTCCTCCTGTCCTCGCACGCTAACCTGCCACGGCCGCATATGGTTCCTCGCACTCCACCCACGCCACCGCCTCCTCCTGTTCCTCGCACTCCACCCCGCCATCGCCTCATATGGTTCCTCGCACTCCACCCACGCCACCGCCTCCTCCTGTTCCTCGCACGCCACCCCGCCACTGCCTCATATGGTTCCTCGCACTCCACCCGCCACCGCCTCCTCCTGTTCCTCGCAAGCCACCCCCGCCACCACCTCATATGGTTCCTCGCACTCCACCCCCACCACTGCCTCATCCGGTTCCTCGCACGCCAACCCCGCCACCGCCTCATATGGTTCCTCGCACGCCAACCCCGCCACTGCCTTCGCCTGTTCCTCGCACGCCAACCCCGCCATCGCCTCATATGGTTCCTCGCACTCCACCCACGCCACCGCCTCCTCCTGTTCCTCGCACGCCAACCCCGCCACCGCCTCCTCCTGTTCCTCGCACGCCAACCCCGCCACCGCCTCCTATTGTCCTTCGCATGCCACCACCGCCGCCGCCTCCTCCTGTCTGTCGAATGCCGACCGCGCCACCGCCTCCTTCAGTCATTCGTACGCCACTCCCGTCACTGCCTCCTCCTTTCCCTTGCACGCCGCCCCGGCCACCGCCTCCTGTCCTTCGTACGCCACCCCCGTCACCGCTTCTTCCTGTTTCTCAGACGGCAAACTCGCCACCGCCTCCTCCAGTCCATTCCACGCCACCTTCGCCGCAGCCTCATCCTTTCCCTCGCACGACACCCCCGCCGTCGCCTCCTCGTTTCCCTCGCACGACACCCCCGCCGCAGCCTCCTCCTTTCCCCCCACGACACCCCCGCCGCAGCTTCCTCGTTTCTCTCGCACGACACCCCTGCCGACGCATCCTCCTTTCCCCTTGCACGACACCCCCGCCGCCGCCTCCTCCTTTCACTCGCACGCCACCCATGCCACCTACTACTCCTTTCCCTAAAACGTTATCCCCGCCACAGCCTCCTCATTTCCCTCGCACGGCACCCCCGCCACCTCCTCCTACTCTCCCTCGAACGTCAACCCCGTAACCGCCCAACCCTGCCATTGCATTCTCCTGTCCCTCGCAAGCCACCCCCGCCACCACCTCCTCCTATCTATCGAACGACGCCACCGCCTCCTACTGTCCCTCGCACGCAACCCCGCATCAAACCCGGACATATAAGCCAAGATCAACATCCCACCCAGACAATTAAGCCAAGAGCAGCATCCCACCCAGACAGCTAAGCCAAGGTCAGCATCCCACCCAGACAGTTAAGCCTAGATCAGCATCCCACCCAGACAATTTAGCCAAGGTCAGTATCCCACCCTGACAGCTAAGCCAAGTTTAGCATCATACCCAAACAGTTAAGCCAAGGTCAGCATCCCACCCAGACAATTAAGCCAAGGTCAGCATCCCACCCAGACAGTTCTGGCAAGGTCAGCATCCCACCCAGACAATTTGCCAAGGTCAGCATCCCACCCAGACAGTTAAGCCAAGGTCAGCATCCCACCCAGACAGTTAAGCCAAGGTCAGCATCCACCCAGACAGTTGCCAAGGTCAGCATCCCACCCAGACAGTTAAGCCAAGGTCAGCATCCCACCCAGACAGTTAAGCCAAGGTCAGCATCCCACCCAGACAGTTAAGCCAAGGTCAGCATCCCACCCAGACAGTTAAGCCAAGGTCAGCATCCCACCCAGACAGTTAAGCCAAGGTCAGCATTCCACCCAGACAGTTAAGCCAAGGTCAGCATCCCCCCCAGACAGTTAAGCCAAAATCAGCATCCCACCCAGACAGTTAAGCCAAGGTCAGCATCCCACCCAGACAGTTATGTCAAGGTCAGCATCCCACCCAGACAGCTAAGCCAAGGTCATCATCCCACCCAGACAGTTAAGCCAAGGTCAGCATCCCACCCAGACTGTTAAGCCAAGGTCAGCATCCCTCCCACACAGTTAAGCCAAGGTCAGCATCCCACACAGACAGTTAAGCCAAGGTCAGCATCCCACCCAGACAGATAAGCCAAGGTCAGCATCCCACCCAGACAGTTAAGCCAAGGTCAGCATCCCACCCAGACAGATAAGCCAAGGTCAGCATCCCACCCAGACAGTTAAGCCAAGGTCAGCATCCCACCCAGACAGTTAAGCCAAGGTCAGCATCCCACCCAGACAGTTAAGCCAAGGTCAGCATCCCACCCAGACAGTTAAGCCAAGGTCAGCATCCCACCCAGACAGTTAAGCCAAGGTCAGCATCCCACCCAGACAGTTAAGCCAAGGTCAGCATCCCACCCAGACAGTTCGGCCAAGGTCAGCATCCCACCCAGACAGTTATGCCAAGGTCAGCATCCCACCCAGACAGTTAAGCCAAGGTCAGCATCCCACCCAGACAGTTAAGCCAAGGTCAGCATCCCACCCAGACAGTTAAGCCAAGGTCAGCATCCCACCCAGACAGTTAAGCCAAGGTCAGCATCCCACCCAGACAGTTTAGCCAAGGTCAGCATCCCACCCAGACAGTTAAGCCAAGGTCAGCATCCCACCCAGACAGTTAAGCCAAGGTCAGCATCCCACCCAGACAGTTAAGCCAAGGTCAGCATCCTACCTTCTTCATCTTTTACATATTCCTTGTCATCTCCTTTTTTTTCTTCTCTTATATTTTCGTCTTTTTCTTTGTCTTCAATGTCTTCTTCGTCGTTTCTTCTTTGTCTTCTTCGTCTTCTTTTTCGTCTTCTTCGTCGTCTTCTTCTTCGTCTTCTTTTTCGTCTTCTTCTTATTCGTCGTCTTCTTCGTCTTCTTCTTCGTCTTCTTTTTCGTCGTCTTCTTCGTCGTCGTCTTCTTCGTTTTCTTCTTTGTCTTCTTCGTCTTCTTCTTCGTCGTCTTCTTCTTCGTCTTCTTCGTCGTGTGCGACGTCTTCTTCTTCGTCTTTTTCTTCGTCTTTTTCTTCTTCGCCTTCTTCGTCGTCTTCTTCGTCGTCTTCTTCTTCATCGTCGTCTTCTTCTTCGTCGTCTTCTTCTTCTTCGTCGTCTTCTTCGTCGTCTTCTTCGTCTTCTTCGTCGTCTTCTTCGTCGTCTTCTTCTTCTTCGTCGTCTTCTTCGTCGTCTTCTTCGTCGTCTTCTTCTTCTTCGTCGTCTTCTTCGTCGTCTTCTTCGTCGTCTTCTTCGTCGTCTTCTTCGTCGTCTTCTTCTTCGTCGTCTTCTTCGTCGTCTTCTTCGTCGTCTTCGTCGTCTTCTTCGTCGTCTTCTTCGTCGTCTTCTTCGTCTTCTTCGTCGTCTTCTTCTTCGTCGTCTTCTTCGTCGTCTTCTTCTTCTTCGTCGTCTTCTTCGTCTTCTTCGTCGTCTTCGTCGTCTTCTTCTTCGTCGTCTTCTTCGTTGTCTTCTTGGTCTTCATCGTCTTCTTCTTCTTCGTCGTCTTCTTGGTCTTCTTCGTCGTCTTCTTCTTCGTCTTCTTCGTCGTCTTCTTCGTCGTCTTCTTTGTCGTCTTCTTCTACTTCTTCGTCGTCTTCTTGTTCTTCTTCGTCGTCTTCTACGTCGTCTTATTCGTCTTCTTCGTCGCCTTCTTCTTCTTCGTCGTCTTTTTCGTCTTTTTTTTTTTTTTTTTTTTGCTCTGGTCGAGTTGGTTTCTATTTTTTTTTTGTCTTACATTTTTTGGGAATATTTTGCTCTGGTCGATTTTTTTTCTTCATCTTTTTTATTTTTTTCCTCTGGTCGAGTTGGTTTGTATTTTTTTGTGTTATCTTTTTTTTTTGATTTTTTGCTCTGGTCGAGTTGGTTTGTATTTTTTTTGTTTTACTTTTTTTTTTTAATTTTTTGCTCTGGTCGAGTTGTTTTGTATTTTTTTTTTTATCTTTTTTTTTTGATTTTTTCTCTGGTCGAGTTGGTTTGTATTTTTTTGTTTTATCTTTTTTTTGGATTTTTTCTCTGGTCGAGTTGGTTTGTATTTTTTTTGTTATCTTTTTTTTTTTTTATTTTTTCTCTGGTCGTTGGTTTGTATTTTTTGTTTTATTTTTTTTTTCGATTTTTAGGGTTTTACAATTTTTTGGATTATTTTTTGTTTCGTGTTTGGTCGTGAGTTGATTTGTTTCTAAATGTTTTACCTTTTTTCAATTTTCTCCTTTATGTTTCTTGATGCTGAGATGATTTTTTTTTGAGATATTGCTTTTCTATTTTTGGGGCTCTTCTTTTTACCATGCCGGGAAGGGGCACGCTGGAAACTCCTGCATGGAGGCCGACGCCTCGAGGCCCCGCTCATGCTGCTGAAGGATCGTCAATTAGGGCGTGAAGCGCCTTTTCCTGAAGGGACCGCCACCTCACGCTCCTCCTGCTACTGCTCCTCCTGGTACCACGAGGCGATCAGGATGCTGCCGCTCGCCCCCTGGCTGAGCAAAGCGACCCCCGAGGCTCTTGATTCCGGTGATTGGGTGGCCATTCCTCTCTCTGGTATTTACACATAGGGCTCGATTCAACACATCACCTCGGATTCCAGTAAGCCGTTTTGGGGACCTTGAGTTGACATTGCACCCCCGAGTCTAGAGCTGGTTGACTGCGAGGCCTGTGACGACACACACAGAATGATGGTGATGCTGCACAATTTGGAACGTCTCTCTCTCTCTCTCTCAATCAATGTGTTACTCTCTTTCTCATTGCCACACCCACTCACTTGCTTGTCTTTTCGCTTGCTTGTATGCTGCTCCACACACACACACACACACACACACACACACACACACACAAACACACACACACTCACACACACACACAATTCCTCGGATAATTGTGAATGAAGGACTCATGACGCTGCTGATGCCCCCATGTCCCTGCTGCCCTTCATCTCCTCCTCTCTTGGTCTTAGAGAGAAGTTGGAGAGAGAAGTCTGTCAGGTTGAAAGGAGAAATGGAGGGATTAGGGCAGTGAAGGTTATGGGTAGATCAGGATGAGAGGATGTGGATATGAGAGAGGTAGGGAGAGAGAGAGAGAGAGAGAGAGAGAGAGAGAGAGAGAGAGAGAGAGAGAGAGAGAGAGAGAGAGAGTGTGTGTGTGTGTGAGTGTGTGTGTGTGTGTGTGTGTGTGTGTGTGTGTGTGTGTGTGTGTGTGTGTGTGTGTGTGTGTGTGCTCACAAAAATTCATACCCAAATAACACACACACACACACACACACACTCACACACACACACACCTAGCAACAGCTGTGAGAGAGAGAGAGAGAGAGAGAGAGAGAGAGAGAGAGAGAGAGAGAGAGAGACTCAAGATAACATAACACTAAAAATAATATTCAGTAACTCTCTCTGTATATATTGTGTGTGTGTGTTAATTCCTTATGGATTTTTCGGAGTATACACACACACACACACACACACACACACACACACACACACACACACACACAGGGCGCGATATAGAGTTGTGGGGGCCCTGGGCACAGCATGTGGTGGGGGCCTAGTTTTCAGTCTGTTAAATGTATTGGGGTGGGCAGTGAGCGAAATTTAA
>NW_026110850.1:580000-600757 GCF_024679095.1 Eriocheir sinensis
ATGAGAGCACCTTGATATTGAGGAATCAGATGAAAGCATATCGATATTGGGGAGCAGATGAAAGCACATTGATATTGAGGAATCAGATGAAAACTTATCGATATTGGGGAACAGATGATAGCACCTCTATAATGATGAGAAGAGGAGAGCACCTCGATATTAAGGAGCAGATGAGAGCACCTTGATATTAAGGAGCAGATGAAAGCACATCGATATTGGGGAGCAGATGATAGCACCTCGATAATGATGAGCAGATGAAAGCACATCGAAACTGAGGAGAAGATGAAAACACCTCGATATTAAAGAGCAGGTGAAAGCCCATCGATATTGGGGAGCAGGTGAAAGCACCTCGATATTAAGGAGCAGGTGAAAGCACCTCGATATTGAGGTGGAGATGAAAGCACCTTGATATTGAGGAGCAGATGAAAGCACATCGATATTGAAGAGCAGATGAAAGCACCTCGATATTGAGGAGCAGATGAAAGCAACTTGATATTCAGGAAGAGATATAAGCACCTTGATATTGAGGAGCAGATGAAAGCACCTTGATATTGAGAAGCAGATGTAAACAGCTCCATATTGAGGAGCAGATGAAAGCAACTCCATATTGAGGAGCAGATGATAGCACCTCGATATTGAGGAGCAGGTGAGAGCACCTTGATATTGAAGAGCAGATGTAAACAGCTCCATATAAAGGAGCAGATGAAAGCACCTCGATATTGAGGAGCAGATGAGAGCACCTTGATATTGAGGAATCAGATGAAAGCATATCGATATTGGGGAGTAGATGAAAGCACATTGATATTGAGGAATCAGATGAAAGCTTATCGATATTGGGGAACAGATGATAGCACCTCTATTATGATGAGAAGAGGAGAGCACCTCGATATTAAGGAGCAGATGAGAGCACCTTGATATTAAGGAGCAGATGAAAGCACATCGATATTGGGGAACAGATGATAGCACCTCTATAATGATGAGAAGAGGAGAGCACCTCGATATTAAGGAGCAGTTGAAAGCACCTTGATATTGAGGAGCAGATGAAAGCACCTTCATATTGAGGAGCAGCTGAAAGCACCTTGATATTGAGGAGCAGATGAAAGAACCTCGATATTGAGGAGCAGATAAAAAGAATTCGATATTGAGGAGCAGGTGAAAGCACATCGATATAGAGGAGCATATGAAAGCACATTGATATTGAAGAGCAGATGAAAGCACCTTGATATTGAGGAGCAGATGAAAGCACCTCGTTATTGAGGAGCAGATGAAAGCACCTTCATATTGAGTAGCAGATGAAAGCACCTTGATATTGAGGAGCAGATGAAAGAACCTCGATATTGAGGAGCAGATAAAAAGAATTCGATATTGAGGAGCAGGTGAAAGCACATCGATATAGAGGAGCATATGAAAGCACATTGATATTGAAGAGCAGGTGAAAGCACATCGATATTGAGGAGCAGATGAAAGCACCTTGATATTAAGGAGCAGATGAAAGGACTTCAAAATTAAGAAGCAGGTGAAAGTTACCTCGATATTGAGGAGCAGATGAAAGCAAATCGATATTAAGAAGCAGATGAAAGCACATCGATATTGAGGAGCAGATGAAAGCCACTCCATATTGAGGAGCAGTCGAAACCACGTCGATATTGAGGAGCAGATGAAAGCCACTCGATATTGAGGAGCAGGTGAAACCACTTCGATATTGAGGAGCAGATGAAAGCACCTCAATATTGAGAAGCAGGTGAAAGCTAATCGATATTGAGGAGAAGGTGAAAGCATATCGAAATAAAGGAGCAGTTGAAAGCACATATATATTGAGGAGCAGGTGAAAGCACCTTGATATTGCTGTGCAGATGAAAGCATCTTGATATTGAGGAGCAGATAAAAGCACCTTGAAACTGAGCAGCATGTGAAAGCATATCTGTATTGTGGGACGGATGAAAGCACCTTCTTATTGAGAAACATATGAAAGCACCTTGATATTGAGGACCAGGTGAAAACACATCGATATTGAGGAGCAGGTGAAAGCATATCTATATTGAGGGACAGGTGAAAGCTCCTTGACATTGAGGAACTAATGAAAGCACCTCGATATTTAGGAGCAAGTGAAAGCACCTTGTTATTGAGGAGCAGATGATACCACCTCGATATTGAGGAGCAGATGAAAGCACATCGATATTGAGAAGCAGATGAAAGCACCTCGATATTGATGAGCAGATGAAAGCACCTCGATATTGAGGAGCGGATGAAAGAACCTCGATAATGAGGAGCAGATGAAAGCATTTCCATATTAAGGAGCAGAAGAAAGCACCTTGATACTGAGAAGCAAAAGAAAGCACTTTGATATTGAACAGCAGATGAAAGCACCTTGATATTGAGGAGCAGATGAAAGCACCTTGATATTGAGTAGCAGAAGAAAGCACCTTGATATTGAGTAGCAGAAGAAAGCACCTTGATATTGAACAGCAGATGAAAGCACCTTGATATTGAGTAGCAGAAGAAAGCACCTTGATATTGAGTAGCAGAAGAATGCACCTTGATATTGAGTAGCAGAAGAAAGCACCTTGATATTGAGTAGCAGAAGAAAGCACCTTGATATTGAGTAGCAGAAGAAAGCACCTTGATATTGAACAGCAGATGAAAGCACCTTGATATTGAGGAGCAGATGAAAGCACCTTGATATTGAGGAGCAGATGACAGCACCTTGATATTGAGGAGCAGATGAAAGTACCTTGATATTGAGGAGCAGATGATAGCACCTTGATATTAAGGAGCAGATGAAAGTACCTTGATATTGAGGAGCAGATGAAAGTACCTTGATATTGAGGAGCAGATGAAAGTACCTTGATATTGAGGAGCAGATGATTGATTGATTGATTTGGGATTTCCTTCGTGGCGCCGCAACATCTTGGGTCATATGGCGCCAGAGTGCGTAATAAAATGGAAAGCAAATTAGTAAAATAATCTTAGTTTAGAAAAATCTATCCATGGACCAAAGTATGTTGAGGGGTATTAAAAAGTGTTCTAAAATGGTCCATTAGAATAACTTCAGCGTTTAAAAGACTACAGGAGATGGAGAACGCCCACCTCCCGCAAATACCCCATGACTTCATATCCCGGGGTGAGCACCTTTTCCCCCAGCCTTAGGGAGAGGGAAAAATTTCCATCTACATGACACCGGGAGAGGTACTGCTCACGCAGGTCCTGCAGACTGGGGCACTCGACCAGCAAGTGCAGGACAGTCATGGGGACCAAGCAGTCGTCGCAGTAAGGCTGCACACCCCGAGACATGAGGAAGCCTTGTGTGTAGCGTGTGTGACCCGTCCTCAGGCGGGCCAGAACGGTTTCCGTTTTGCGACACTTTATGTGGGAGTAAGACCACGGACGTCTTGCCCTGGTCGTGACTTCCCCCATCTTGGTGGTGGCAGTCATATCCTCCCATCTGGCCTGGCACACGCTATCAGCGGTGGCTCGGATGTTAGGGTACAAGTCTTTGCAGGAAAGTGGGTGAAGGTGAGGTGCAGCAGCAGGGACAGGCCGGATAGCCGCCGCCTTGGCCAGCCGATCGGCCTGCTCGTTCCCCTGAACCCCTATATGGGCCGGGACCCAGCAAAAGGCCACCCGACTACCTCGACGGTTTAATAAGTAAAGCCATTCTAAAATCGATAAAATAAGGGGATGACAGTAATCACGGGCCGCTATAGCAGCCAGTGCGCTCCGAGAGGCGCGATACCCAGTAAAGGAGTTCTGGGGGAGACTAAACATAATTTTGAGAGCTAGTAAGATAGCGGAAGTTTCAGCCGTAAAGACTGACGCCACTCTAGGAAGGCTAACGCCCCGGCAGAAGGTGGGAAAGACGACACTGAAGCCTGCTCCAGTGTCCGACTTAGACCCATCCGTATAGACGGGAACAGAGCCCTCGTGAGAAGAGAAGTGGTCTAAAATAAGGACTGTGCTGCGTAACAGGGAGGGAGCTCTTTTGGTCCGTTATAGGTCTACACACTTCTACGCTGGGAAACTGCCAATAGCCCACCCTCAGGATGCGGTGGGGACAAACAGTGAATGGAGGAACTGCCCAGGCTGCCATAAGTGACTGCACCCTATATCCAAAAGGTTTAGGGAAACTCGGCCGAGCGTCATACACGCGAGCGAGAATCTTGGGAGGCGGTAACACAAGGCACAGAATCTGGAAGGCGGTGAGTCCGATACCAGCATCTCAGCATTAAAGACCTCCGGCGCAGGTCCAAGGAATGCATGCCGGCATCCACTAACATACTAGCAATCGGACATGACCT
Source organism: Eriocheir sinensis (assembly GCF_024679095.1). NCBI lineage: Eukaryota > Metazoa > Arthropoda > Malacostraca > Decapoda > Varunidae > Eriocheir > Eriocheir sinensis. The sequence continues at coordinate 584,296 of NW_026110850.1, forward strand.
AAAGGCTCCTGTTGCAAGACGGACCCCAGCATGATGCACAGAGTCAAACATAAGGAGAAGAGCATCCTACGCATATGAAAATATATCGCACCAATACTCCAGTTTCGGAAGTATAAGTGATCTGTGCAACATGAGGAGGGTCTGGCGATCCGCACCCCAAGAGGTATGGGCTAAAACTCTAAGGAGGTTAATTGCCTTCAAACAGGTTGCCTTGATATACCGGAGGTGAGGGACCCAGGTCAGCCTTGCATCGAATATCAGCCCAAGAAATCGGGTCTCCTCCACACATGAGATTCTGCGACCGTAGAAGTATAGGTCTGGGTCCGGGTGGACTCCATGAATACGGCAGAAGTGCATGGCCACAGTCTTAGTTTGGGAGAACCGAAAACCTTGAGTTTCAGCCCACGTGGATATCCTGTTAAGTGCCAGCTGTAATTTTCGTTATATCAGTGACATCCTGGATCCAGAGACTGAGATGGACAGGTCATCGACATACAAACTCCCTCGGACTCCTTCTGGTAGTACACTAATAACGCTGTTGATGGCCACGGCGAAGAGAGTAACACTGAGAATACTCCTTGCGGCACACCATCTTCTAAAAAGAAGAGCATCAGAGAGCAAGTATACAACCCTCACCCTCAAGAAACCATTCGAGAAAAACTGTTTGATAAAAATCAGGAGCCGGCCACGAAGACCAAACTCATGGAGGAAAGTAAGATGCCATGACGCCAGGCAGTGTCATACGCTTTTCCAAATCAAAGAACACTGTAACTTGGTGTTGGTTGGAGGCGAAGGCCTCACATATAGATGACTCAAAGATAGACGGGCGTCTGAGGTGGATCGCATTTTGCGAAAACCATATTGTACTTGTGATAAAATATTCCCTTTCTCTAAGTACCACATGAGCCGCCCATTCACCATCTTCTCCATAACCTTGCAAAGGCATGAAGTGAGTGATATGGGACGGTAATTTGTTGCCTGCCGGTGGTCCTTTCCAGGCTTAGGGATTGCAATAATAACGGCAACGCTCCAGGAAGACGGATAATCACCGGTATACCAAATTCTATTAAAAAGAGACAATAAAAACATAAGTGATTCGTCAGAATATGACGTAAAAAGGAGTATGGGATGTCATCGGGACCTGGTGACGAGTCATGGCACTGGTTTAGAGCTGAACGGAGTTCAAGACTAGAAAAAGAGGCATTATACGACTCGCCGTTATTAGAAGCAAAACTGAGGCCAGCAGACTCCAAGCGTCGACGATGGCGTCCCGAAGGAGATGTAGTGTCTTTCCTAGATACATTTGTAAAATGTTGGGCAAGGACTTGAGCAACTGCAATAGGTTCGGCCACGTTCCTGCCTGCTTCTGACAGGACAGGAGGGAAGGACGGTATATTTCCCAGAGATTTTCCTCACTCGTTTCCATACCTGCGCTAGGGACGTCTCCTTGTTTAGGTGGATACGTATGCCTTCCACGAAGCACGACGGGCCTCTTTAAGGACCCGTCGGGCATGGGCACGCGCCCGTTTGAAGGCTTCTAAGTAATGTGGATCTCCACGATGTCGGCAGAGGCGTGAGAAAGCGGCTCGTTTTGCCTTCACAGAAGCGGCGCACTCAGGGGTCCACCAAGGCATGGGACGTCTGGGAAAGTGACCAGACGTCTTTGGAACTGCTAATATGGCTGCCGAGTGTAGTAAGGTAGTAAAATATGCCACCGCTTCGCCAGTGCTGCTGAAGTCATCTAAAGACCGTGCAGTGGAACTTAGCTGTTTGAAGAGTTGCCAGTCTGCTTTATCTATACGCCAGCGTGGGAGGCGAGTGCGTGGTTCGCCCTTGGCTGACGATAAAACAATAGGGAAGTGGTCACTTCCATGCAAGTTCGGTAAAACCTTCCAGTTGAAATCTAAAATAATATTAAAAGAACACAGAGACACATTGATAGCCGTAAAAATACCCGTTTGGCTATGGAAGTGCGTCATATCTCCAGAATTAAGAACTCCCAGTTCCTCATCTTCTACCACAGATGCCAGCATCACGCCTCGAGGGTTAGTGGTGCAGTCTCCCCACAGTGGATGACGGCCATTCACATCGCCTAGTAAGAGGAAAGGGGCAGGAAGATCAGCGATCAAGTTATCAAGATCCCTCCTCTCTACATGAGCGCTTGGAGGAAGGTATAAGCTGCAAACTGTGTACTGTCGTGGGAGAAAGAGCTGGATGCTGACCGCCTGGAAGGGAGCTGGCAACCTTACGCGTGAGAAAGGGATATCACGGCGGACCAGTATGGCACTGCCGCCACGATTCCCTTGGTCTTGTAGAGGATAAGAATATAAAATATGGTAACCAGGAGGCCCAAAGGAGTACTTTCTCCTACCATGGTCTCCTGAATGCAAATGCATACTGGGAATAACGGGCTATAAGACTGAGCAACTCTTCCCAATTGGCACGCAGACCACGGCAGTTCCACTGCACGATATTGAAGATGATTACTTAGTGAGGTGCTTTGGGGCTCTTCCGGAGAGGAATCGCCCTGCACCTACTGGGTTCCTTTTAAAGGGGCCATCACCCTTCATTAAAGGACCCTTGGTCCGAGCTGTAGCTGGTTGCGATACCATATGTACCGCAGACCGATTTGCAGGCTGGGGCATTCAACTACCCTCCTGCCCGCGACTGCTGCCGGCGTCTTCCCTCTCCGCCTCTCCCAACCGTCCGCCACTCTGAGGTAGCAGCAGAGGAGGAGGAAGCAGAGGTCCCCGGAAAGACTCTCCGGAGGTTGAGGCCACGGGCACCGGCAGCGACGCACCGCAAGCCTGAGCACCAGCAGACTCCGGCCCACAGACAGCCGGAGCAGCTGGCGCAGGGCGGCGGCAGCAGCCGACGCCAGGGTACCTCCGGCGATCCTACAACTGGCGCCGGAGTTTGCAGCAGTAGGGGAGTCTCATCGAGAGACTCCTCACTGCGTGAACGTTTCTGTTGTTGTGGCTCTGTTCGAGCGGGACACGATTTGGTGTGATTTCAGGTAAAGGCGTCGACACAGAAACGACAGGAGCTGCAGGGCACGACATATCCTGGGAGGTTTTGAGACGGCGTTGAGCGTGTGACTGGAGAACTGAGGCATAGGTTCTACCAGGACTAGACAGCCTGGTAAGGGCGAGTCGCTTTGCCTCTACAAAAGACAATTTCTCTTTATTTCGAATGGTAAGCACCTCTCTCTCAAATCTAAGGCGATCACACTCTTTCGATGAAGCTGGATGGGGCTCGGCACAGTGGTAGCACCGAACAGGGCCCGGGCACTCCTCACCATGGTCATCCCTACCGCAGGTGACGCATACTTTAGGGAGACCATTCTGCAGGCGGCGGCATGTCCGAGTCACATGTCCATATAACTGGCAATGGAAACAACGTCTGGGGTTTGGGACATATGGTTTCACGTGGAGGTTTAACCATGCCAATTTTACAGTTCTAGGGAGCTCTAGCCGATTAAAAGTTATGAATAGTGTGGGTGTGGGTGTCAGTGCTCCTTCTTCTTTCTTGTGGACACGCCTCACCGCAACAACGTCATACTCCTCGAGTTCCTTAACCAGGCGCTCCTCCGAGTAACGAAGGAGGTCTCTTGAAAATACCACGCCGCGCGATTGGTTCATGGTAGCATGGGGGGCACATGATACTGCAGCCCCGGGAACTGAGGTGAGGGCACGGAGTCTTTCACTCTCTTCAGGAGAAGAGACTTCCACAAGAAGGCTGCCATCTCCCTGCGGAAGCATCTTCGGCTCTCTGCCGCAAGTCTTGACAAGTTCACGGTGGACTTCGAAAATGTCGAGATCATTAACAGATCGACCATCTAGGGACTTTACGGTGATGTATTTGTCATAGGATACATATTCAAATAGACCGGGCAGGACCTCAACTTGAGAACTCTGCGAGACTGGCACATTCTTTGGTCCCTGCTTCCGGCTCTTGGTCCGGGAGCCACCGGGTCTGGGGATTAAGAAAGAAGAGGCAGATGCCCCTTTAGTGACACTCGGAGCCTGAAACGGCTCCAGGGTGGCGATGAGGGAAGGCCGATAAGAGGTTTCCGGGGACGGTCGGAGGTCAGGTAGGGATGTAGGCCGAGGTAAATTCGGGGATTTAGATGCCATAAAAGGTGACAATTATTTCACTTCCCCACCCCCCCACCCACCACGGAGCCCAACATGGGGAGGCTAATGCTGGAGCAACAGCTCACAGCAGCCTCAGGGGTAGTGGGGGAAGTATACGTGGCAGCTGCCTGGTGTGAGGCGGCAGCCGCGGGACCATTGCGGTGCCCACCAGACAACAGCCACTTGACCCTAGCCAACGCATGACCAGCCGATTGATAGAGCGGGGCCACACAAGACCACCCGTCTTACCCCAACCCTCCCGCCAAAGGAGCGTGTTGTCCACCGAAGGGAACTACACCCTGCCCCGCGGTGGACTCAACTCCCAGACGAGAGGGCGCGGGGAGTGTACGGGACGCCACGCACGGCAAACACGTGGGGAGGCTCAGCCATGCCCTTGATGGTAGTCGGGCAGGCACATACGTCACCACTGGTAAGCCTCCATTACCAGTAGTGACGGGGGAGTGTTTAGTCCACTCTGGCCGACAAACAGCAAGCCCTACAGAGGTGGACGGACCACCTAAGTAGGTGGTGCTGCCGACCAGGCTTCAAGCCCCGCTACCACGGCAAGGAACTCCCCTCAGCGGGGAGGAGCAGATGAAAGCACCTTGATATTGAGGAGCAGATGAAAGCACCTTGATATTGAGGAGCAGATGATAGCACCTTGATATTGAGGAGCAGATGATAGCACCTTGATATTGAGGAGCAGATGAAAGCGCCTTGATATTGAGGAGCAGATGAAAGCACCTCGATATTGAGGAGCAGATGATAGCACCTCGATATTGAGGAGCAGGTGAGAGCACCTTGATATTGAGGGGCAGAAGAAAGCACCTCGATATTGAGAAGATGAAAGCACATCGATATTGAGGAGCAGATGAAAGCACCTTGATATTGAGGGGCAGAAGAAAGCACATTGATATTGAGAAGCAGTTGTAAACAGCTCCATATTGAGGAGCAGATGATAGCACCTCGATATTGAGGAGCAGATGATAGCACCTCGATATTGAGGAGCAGGTGAGAGCACCTTGATATTGAAGAGCAGGTGAAAGAATATCAATATTGGGCAGCAGATGATAGCACCTCGATATTGAGGAGAAGATGAAAGCACCTCGATATTGAGGAGAAGATGAAAGCACCTCGATATTAAACAGCAGATAAAAGCAACTTGATATTGAGGAGCAGGTGAAAGCACCTCTATATTGAAGAGCAGATGAAAGCACCTCGATATTGAGGAGCAGATAAAAGCACCTTAATATTGAGGAGCAGATGAAAGCACTTCGATATTGAGGAGCAGGTGAAAGCACATCGATATTGAGGAGCAGATGAAAGCACATCGATATTGAGGAGCAGGTGAAAGCACATCGATATTGAGGACCAAATGAAAGCACCTTGATATTGAGGAGCAGATGAATGCACCTTGATATAGAGGAGCAGATGAAAGCACCTCGATATTGAGCAGCAGATGAAAGCACCTCGATATTGAGGAGCAAATGAAAGCACCTTGATATTGAGGAGCAGATGAATGCACTTGATATAGAGGAGCAGATGAAAGCACCTCGATATTGAGGAGCAGATGAAAGCACCTCGATATTGAGGAGCAGATAAAAGTACCTCGATATTGAGGAACAGATAAAAGCACCTCAATATTGAGCAGCAGACGAAAGCACCTTGATATTAAGGAGCAGATAATAGGACCTCGATATTGAGTAACAGATGAAAGCACATTGATATTGAGGAGCAGATGAAAGCAATTCGATATTAAGGAGCAGATGAAAACACCTTGATATTGAGGAGCAAATGAAAGCACCTTGATATTTAGGATCAGATGAAAGCAGCTCTATATTGAGGAGCAGATGAAAGCACATGGATATAGAGGAGCAGATGAAAGCACCTTGATATTGAGCAGCAGAAGAAAGCACCTTGATATTTAGTAGCAGATGAAAGCAGCTCTATATTGAGGAGCAGGCGAAAGCACCTTGATATTGAGGAGCAGAAGAAAGCACCTTGATATTGAGGAGCAGAAGAAAGCACCTCGATATTGAGGAGCAGATTAAAGCACCTCGATATTGTGGATCAGATGAAAACACCTCGATATTGAGGAGCAGATGAAAGCACTTCGATAATGAGGAGCAGATGAAAGCACATACATATTGAGTAGCAGAAGAAAGCACTTTGATATTTAAGAGCATATGAAAGCACTTTCATATTGAGGAGCAGATGAAAACACATCGATATTGAAGAGCAGATGAAAGCATATCGATATTGAGGAGCAAATGAAAACACCTTGATATTAAGGAGCAGAAGAAAGCACCTTGATATTGATGAGTAGATGTAAACAGCTCCATATTGAGGAGCAGATGAAAGGACCTCGATATTGAGGAGCAGGTGAAAGCACATCGATATTGAGGAGCAGATGAAAGCACATCGATATTGAGGAGCAAAGAATAGCACCTCGATTTTGAGGAGCAGATGAAAGCACGTCGATATTGAGGAGCAGAAGATACCACCTCAATATTGAGGAGCAGATGAAAGCACCTCGATATTGAGTAGCAGATGAAAGCACCTCGATATTGAGGAGCAGATGGTACCACCTCGATATTGAGGAGCAGATGAAAGCACCTCGATATTGTGGATCAGATGAAAACACCTCGATTTTGAGGAGCATATGAAAGCACATTGATATTGAGGAGCAGATGAAAGCACATCCATATTGAGGATCAGATGAAAGCACTTTGATATCGAGGAGCAGATGAAAACACCTCGATACTGAAGAGCAGATGAAAGCACCTTGATATTAAGGAGCAGAAGAAACCACCTTGATATTGATTAGTAGATGTAAACAGCTCCATATTGGGGAGCAGATGAAAGCACCTCGATATTGAGGAGCAGATGATAGCACCTCGATATTGAGGAGCAGGTGAGTGCACCTTGATATTGTGGACCCGATGTAAACAGCTCCATATAGAGGAGCAGATGAAAGCACCTCGATAATGATGAGCAAATGAAAGCACCTCGATATTGAGAAGATGAAAGCACCTCGGTATTAAGGAGCAGGTGAGAGCACATCGATATTGGGGAGCAGGTAAAAACACCTCGATATTAAGGAGCAGGTGAAAGCACCTCGATATTGAGGAGCAGGTGAAAGCACCTCGATATTGAATAGCAGATGAAAGCACATCGATATTGAGGAGCAGATTAAAGCACCTTGATATTGAGCAGCAGATGAAAGCACCTCGATATTGAGGAGCAGATTAAAGCACCTCGATATTGAGGAGCAGATGAAAGCACCTTGATATTGAGGAGCAGATGAAAGCACCTTGATATTGAGCAGCAGATGAAAGCACCTTGATATTGAGGAGCAGATGAAAGCACCTTGATATTGAGGAGCAGATGAAAGCACCTTGATATTGAGGAGCAGATGAAAGCATCGTGATATTGAGGAGAAGATGAAAGCACCTCGATACTGAGGAGATGAAAGCACCTCGATATTGAGGAACAGATGAAAGCACCTCGATATTGAGCAGCAGACGAAAGCACCTCGATATTGAGGAGCAAATAATAGCACCTCGATTTTGAGGAGCAGATGAAAGCACGTCGATAATGAGGAGCAGAAGATACCACCTCAATATTGAGGAGCAGATGAAAGCACCTCGATATTGAGTAGCAGATGAAAGCACCTCGATATTGAGGAGCAGATGGTACCACCTCGATATTGAGGAGCAGATGAAAGCACCTCGATATTGTGGATCAGATGAAAACACCTCGATTTTGAGGAGCATATGAAAGCACATTGATATTGAGGAGCAGATGAAAGCACATCCATATTGAGGAGCAGATGAAAGCACCTTGATATTGAGTAGCAGATGAAAGGACTTTGATATCGAGGAGCAGATGAAAACACCTCGATATTGAAGAGCAGATGAAAGCACCTTGATATTAAGGAGCAGAAGAAACCACCTTGATATTGATGAGTAGATGTAAACAGCTCCATATTGGGGAGCAGATGAAAGCACCTCGATATTGAGGAGCAGATGATAGCACCTCGATATTGAGGAGCAAGTGAGTGCACCTTGATATTGTGGACCCGATGTAAACAGCTCCATATAGAGGAGCAGATGAAAGCACCTCGAAAATGATGAGCAAATGAAAGCACCTCGATATTGAGGAGAAGATGAAAGCACCTCGATATTAAGGAGCAGGTGAGAGCACATCGATATTGGGGAGCAGGTAAAAGCACCTCGATATTAAGGAGCAGGTGAAAGCACCTCGATATTGAGGAGCAGGTGAAAGCACCTCGATATTGAATAGCAGATGAAAGCACATCGATATTGAGGAGCAGATTAAAGCACCTTGATATTGAGGAGCAGATGAAAGCACCTCGATATTGAGGTGCAGATGAAAGCACCTTGATATTGAGGAGCAGATGAAAGCAACTCGATATTGAGCAGCAGATGAAAGCACCTTGATATTGAGGAGCAGATGAAGGCACCTTGATATTGAGGAGCAGATGAAAGCACCTTGATATTGAGCAGCAGATGAAAGCACCTTGATATTGAGGAGCAGATGAAAGCACCTCGATATTGAGGAACAGATGAAAGCACCTTGATATTGAGGAGCAGATGATAGCATCTTGATATTGAGGAGCAGATGAAAGCGCCTTGATATTGAGGAGCATATGAAAGCACCTCGATATTGAGGAGCAGATGATAGCACCTCGATATTGAGGAGCAGGTGAGAGCATATTGATATTGAGGGGCAGAAGAAAGCACCTCGATATTGAGAAGATCGATATTGAGGAGCAGATGAAAGCACCTTGATATTGAGAGTCAGAAGAAAGCACATTGATATTGAGAAGCAGTTGTAAACAGCTCCATATTGAGGAGCAGATGATAGCACCTCGATATTGAGGAGCAGATGATAGCACCTCGATATTGAGGAGCAGGTGAGAGCACCTTGATATTGAAGAGCAGGTGAAAGAATATCAATATTGGGCAGCAGATGATAGCACCTCGATATTGAGGAGAAGATGAAAGCACCTCGATATTGAGGAGAAGATGAAAGCACCTCGATATTAAACAGCAGATGAAAGCAACTCGATATTGAGGAGCAGGTGAAAGCACCTCGATATTGAAGAGCAGGTGAAAGCACCTCGATATTGAGGAGCAGATAAAAGCACCTTAATATTGAGGAGCAGATGAAAGCACTTCGATATTGAGGAGCAGGTGAAAGCACATCGATATTGAGGAGCAGATGAAAGCACTTCGATATTGAGGAGCAGGTGAAAGCACATCGATATTGAGGAGCAAATGAAAGCACCTTGATATTGAGGAGCAGATGAATGCACCTTGATATAGAGGAGCAGATGAAAGCACCTCGATATTGAGCAGCAGATGAAAGCACCTCGATATTGAGGAGCAAATGAAAGCACCTTGATATTGAGGAGCAGATGAATGCACCTTGATATAGAGGAGCAGATGAAAGCACCTCGATATTGAGGAGCAGATGAAAGCACCTCGATATTGAGGAGCAGATAAAAGTACCTCGATATTGAGGAACAGATGAAAGCACCTCGATATTGAGCAGCAGACGAAAGCACCTTGATATTAAGGAGCAGATAATAGGACCTCGATATTGAGGAACAGATGAAAGCACATTGATATTGAGGAGCAGATGAAAGCAATTCGATATTAAGGAGCAGATGAAAACACCTTGATATTGAGGAGCAAATGAAAGCACCTTGATATTTAGGATCAGATGAAAGCAGCTCTATATTGAGGAGCAGATGAAAGCACATGGATATAGAGGAGCAGATGAAAGCACCTCGATGCTGATGAGCAGATGAAAGCACCTTGATATTGAGGAGCAGATGAAAGCACCTCGATATTGAGAAGCAGATGAAAGCACCTCGATATTGAGGAACAGATGAAAGCACCTTGATATTGAGCAGCAGATAAAAGCACCTTGGTATTGAGGAGCAGATGAAAGCACCTCGATATTGAGGAACAGATGAAAGCACCTTGATATTGAGGAGCAGATGAAAGCACCTTGATATTGAGGAGCAGATGAAAGCACCTCGATGCTGATGAGCAGATGAAAGCACCTTGATATTGAGGAGCAGATGAAAGCACCTCGATATTGAGAAGCAGATGAAAGCACCTCGATATTGAGGAACAGATGAAAGCACCTCGATATTGAGGAGTAGTTGAAAGCACCTCGATATTGAGAAGCAGATAATAGGACCTCGATATTGAGGAACAGATGAAAGCACCTCGCTATTGAGCAGCAAACGAAAGCACCTCGATATTGAGGAGCAGATAATAGGACCTCGATATTGAGGAGCAGATGAAAGAACCTTGATATTGAGGAGCAGATGAAAGCAACTCGATATTGAGGAGCAGATGAAAGCACCTTCATATTGAGGAGCAGATGAAAGCATCTCGATATTGAGGAGCATATAAAAGCACCTCGATATTGAGGAGCAGATGAAAGCACCTCGATATTGAGGAGCAGATGAAAGCACCTCGATATTGTGGAGCGGATGAAAGCACCTTGATATTGAGAAGCAGATGATAGCACCTTGATATTGAAGAGCAGGTGAAAGCACATCGATATTGGGAAGCTGATGAAAGCACCTTGATATTAAGGAGCAGGTGAAAGCACCTCGATATTGGGGAGCGGATGAAAGCACCTTGATATTGAGGAGCAAATGATACCACCTCGATATTGAGGAGCAGGTGAAAGCACATCGATATTAAGGAGCAGGTGAAAGCACCTCGATGTTGAGGAGCAGATGAAAGCACCTCGATATTGAGGAGCAGATGAAAGCACCTTTATATTGAGGAGTATATGAAAGAACCTCGATATTGAGGAGCAGATGAAAGCACCTTGATATTGATTAGCAGATGAAAGCACCTTGATATAGAGAAGCAGATGAAAACACCTTGATATTGATGAGCAGATGAAAGCACCTTGATATTGAGGAGCAGGTGAAAGCACATCGGTATTTTTTTTTTTTTACAATAAAGGAGGCAGCTCAATGGCACACAAAAAAAAACAATAATAAAAAAAATCCGCTAATCGCTGCTCCCATAAAAGAATCAGAAGAGGTGGCCAAAATCAAGGTCAAATTCGGGAGGAGAGGTGTCCTGAAACCCTCCTCTTGAAAGAGTTCAAGTCGTAGGCAGGAGGAAATACAGATGAATGAAGATTGTTCCAGAGTTTACCAGCGTGAGGGATGAAAGAGTGAAGATGCTGGTTAACTCTTCCATAAGGGGTTTGGACAGTATAGCGATGAGCATGAGTAGAAAGATGTGTGCAGCGGTGCCGCGGGAGGGGGGGAGGCATGCAGTTAGTAAGTTCAAAAGAGCAGTCAGCGTGGAAATATCGATAGAAGACAGAAAGAGAGGCAACAGCGGATGAAAGCACCTTGATATTGAGAAGCAGATGAAAGCACCTTGATAATGAGAAGCAGATGAAAGCACCTGGATATTGAGGAGCAGGTGAAAGCACATCGATATTGAGGAGCTGGTGAAAGCACCTTGATATTGAGGAGCAGGCGAAAGCACATCGATATTGAGGAGCAGGTGAAAGCACCTTGATATTAGGGAGCGGGTGAAAGCACCTTGATATTGAGGAGCAAATGATACCACCTCGATATTAAGGATCAGATGAAAGCACCTCGATATTAGGTAGCAGATGAAAGCACCCCGATATTGAGCAGCAGGTGAAAACACATCGATATTGAGGAGCAGATGAAAGCCTCTCGATATTGAAGAGCAGATAATTGCACGTCGATGTTGAGGAGCAGATTAAAGCACCTCGATATTGAGGAACAGATGAAAGCACCTTAATATTGAGGATCAGGTGAAAGCAGCTTGATATTGAGGAGTATATGAAAGAACCTATATATTGAGGAGCAGGTGAAAGCACCTTGATGTTGATTAGCAGATGAAAGCACCTTGATATAGAGGAGCAGATGAAAGCACCTCGATATTGAGGATCAGATGAAAGCACCTTGATATTAAGGAGCAGATAAAAGCACCTCGATATTGAGGAGTAGTTGAAAGCACCTCGATATTGAGGAACATATGAAAGCATCTCGTTATCAAGGAACAGATGAAAGCACTTCGATATTGAAGAACAGATGAATGCACCTCGATATTGAGGAGCAGATGAAAGCACCTCGATATTGAGGAGCAGATGAAAGCACTTCGATACTGAGGAGCAGATGAAAGCTCCTCGATATTGAGGAGCAGATGAAAGCAAATCGATATTGAGGAGCAAGTGAAAGCACATCGATATTGGGGAGCAGGTGAAAGCACCTTGATATTGAGGAGCAGGTGAAAGCACCTTGATATTGAGGAGCAGGTGAAAGCACCTTGATATTGAGGAGCAGGTGAAAGCACATTGATATTGAGGAGCAGATAAAAGCCCCTCGATATTGAGGAGCAGATAATAGCACATCGATATTGAGGAGCAAATGAAATCACATCGATATTGAGGAGCAGGTGAAAGCACCTCGATATTGAGTAGCAGATGAAAGCACCTTGATATTGAGGAGCAGATGAAAGCACCTTGATATTAAGGAGCAGATGAAAGCACCTTGATATTGAGGAGCAGATGAAAGCACCTTGATATTGAGGAGCAGATGAAAGCACCTTGATATTGAGGAGCAGATGAAAGCACCTCGATATTGAGGAGCAGATGAAAGCACCTTGATATTGAGGAGCAGATGAAAGCACCTCTATATTGAGGAGCAGATGAAAGCACCTCGATATTGAGGAGCAGATGAAAGCACCTCAATATTGAGGAACAGATGAAAGCACCTCGATATTGAGCAGCAGATGAAAGCACCTCGATATTGAGGAGCAGATGAAAGTACGTCGATATTGAGGAGCAGATGAAAGCACCTCGATATTGAGGAGCAGATGAAAGCACCTCGATATTGAGGAGCAGATGAAAGCACCTCAATATTGAGGATCAGATGAAAGCACCTCGATATTGAGCAGCAGATGAAAGCACCTCAATATTGAGGAACAGATGAAAACACCTTGATATTGAGCAGCAGATGAAAGCACCTCAATATTGAGGAACAGATGAAAACACCTTGATATTGAGCAGCAGATGAAAGCACCAGGATATTGAGGAGCAGATGAAATTACGTCGATATTGAGCAGCAGATGAAAGCACCTCGATATTGAAGAGCAGAAGAAAGCACCTCGATATTAAGTAGCACATGATAGCACCTCGATATTAAGGAGCAGATAAAAGCACCTCGATATTGAGGAAGAGATGAACGCACTTTGATATTGAGGGGCAGATGAAAGCACCTCGATATTGAGGAGCAGATGAAAGCACCTCGATATTGAGGAGCAGATGAAAGCACCTCGATATTGAGGAACAGATGAAAGTACCTCGATACTGAGGAGCAGATGAAAGCACCTCGATATTGAGGAGCAGATGAAAGCACCTCGATATTGAGGAGCAGATGAAAGCACCTTGATATTGAGGAGCAGATGAAAGCACCTCGATACTGAGGAGCAGATGAAAGCACCTTGATATTGAAGAGCAGATGAAAGCACCTTGATATTGAGGAGCAGATGAAAGCACCTCGATATTGAGGAACACATGAAAGCACCTCGATACTGAGGAGCAGATGAAAGCACCTTGATATTGAAGAGCAGATGAAAGCACCTTGATATTGAGGAGCAGATGAAAGCACCTCGATATTGAGGAACACATGAAAGCACCTCGATACTGAGGAGCAGATGAAAGCACCTTGATATTGAAGAGCAGATGAAAGCACCTTGATATTGAGGAACAGATGAAAGCATCTCGATACTTAGGAGCAGATGAAAGCACCTTGATATTGAGGAGCAGATGAAAGCACCTCGATATTGAGGAGCAGATGAAAGCACATCGATATTGATGAGCAGATGAAAGCACTTTGATATTGAGGAGCAGATGAAAGCACCTTGATATTGAGAAGCAGATGAAAGCACCTCGATATTGATATTGATATTGATATCTTTATTGGCCATTGGTATAATATAATATGTTATAAACAGTAAACAGTAATAGTACAGCCCAGGTCCATTAAGCAAGAAGCTTTTGTATGGACCAGTTTTAATGAACAAAGAAATATATAAAACATGCAAATGTTTTGGCCTAGTTGAAGACAGTATCTATCATGTATAAGACATAAATACAGCACATTTTAGTTTATTGCCTACTCACACAAATACATGTACATGCAGACCCACATGTGTACATACATAATCACATACATACATACATATACACATACATATACATACATACACACATACATGCAGCCTAGCATACATATACAAATACATACATAAAGAAATACACATATACGTTCATACAAACAATACACATACACACCATATACATACATATGGACATACATACAAACATATATACATACATACAAATACATACACATATACACATACATATACATATACACACATATGTACACATACACACATTCATACGCATCCATATACATACATATGTACATATATACACACACATACATACACAAATACATACTCACACACATACATATATACACATACATACACACATACATACATATACATATACATACACACACATATGCATACATAAACACAAATACACATACACATATACATACATACATACATACATACATACATACATACACATATACATATATACACACACATATACATACACACATATAGATTCACATACACACACACACATACATATACATACATACATGTATATATAGTATTGTAAATAATAATAGTAGAAAAAAAAATAATATTAATAGTAATAATAATATTAACATGTCTGATTATTGTTCATAACTTTGCAATAAAGATGATTTAGTTTTGCCTTTAAATGTATTAATAGAAGTGAGTGATTTGATATCCTGTGGGAGGTTGTTCCAGTGTGTGACGCCCCGCACACTCACACTGCGCTTAGCCTGGACAGTGCGACAGTACGGTACTCTTAGGTCATGTGGTCGTCTTGTGTTGATGTTATGAGACAGTGGCTGAAATATGTTGGTGGGATACACATGTAATGCTTTGAAAACAAATAAATAAGTCTGAAGTAATGTAAGATCTGGTAATTTGAGAAGCTTGTAGTCACAAAAGAGAGGGTTGGTATGTTCATATTTTGATTTATATGACATTACCCTAATAACTTTTTTCTGTGCAACAAATAGTTGGTCTATAAGTGTTTTGAATGCTCCTCCCCAAACTGCTGAACAATACAATAACATTGGATATACTGTAGAATAATATATTAATTTTAGGGAATCTTTAGTTACATTATTTCTAATTTTATATATTACACCTGTGACTTGAGATATTCTAATACAAACTTGCTGTAGGTGAGCTTTCCACGTTAGGTTTTCGTCAATTGTTACACCTAGGAATTTTATGTTGTTGACTCGACTCAATGATTTATTATTTAATTGTACATCAATATTGTCTTGAATTGAATGTATGGAACTAGATAGCATATATAATGTCTTTGAAATATTTAGTGTTAATTTATTAGCAGTAATCCAATTTGATACATTTATTAGTTCTTTATTTAGAATTGCTATAATATCTTTAATGTTGTGACCCTGTACATATATTGTGGCATCATCTGCAAACAACAAAATTTTTAATTTAGTACTTGTGTATATTATATCATTGACATATATTAAAAAGAGAATTGGTCCCAGAATAGACCCTTGTGGAACACCGCACCGGACCGTACTGTAGGAAGAAGATTTGTTATTGTATACTGTAAATTGTGTTCTGGAGGACAAATTGCTTTTTAAAAAAAATTATGAGCTTTTCCACGTATGCCATATATACTTAATTTATGCAGCAAAATGTGATGGGATATGGTATCAAAAGCCTTACTTAGGTCACAAAACACTGTAATTTGATTACTTTTATGATCTAATGTATCATGAATACTTTGGCAAAGTTGGTGAATAGCTAGTTCAGTGGAGTAATTGGATCTAAAGCCATACTGACAGTCGGTTAAAAGTGAAAATTTTGTGAAGTAGTCAATCAATCTAATGGCAATACATTTTTCAAATATTTTGCTAATGCTTGGAAGGATAGAAACCGGCCTGTAATTATTATAATTAGAGTTTTCACCTTTCTTAAACATTGGTATCACTTTTGCTACTTGCAATTGTTTAGGAAAGTAACCCTCTGTAAAACATTTATTTATAATGATCTTTAAAAATGGAGAAATTTCAGTAGTACATTCCTTAAGTACTTTTACACTGATGTCATCAAACT
>NW_026110850.1:733961-776461 GCF_024679095.1 Eriocheir sinensis
GATGGTGATGGAGTGAAGGATGAGAAGAAAAAAACAGGAGGGATGAGGATGGGATAGTGATGATGAAGATGGAAATGGAGGAAGAAAAAGAAGATGAAGGAGTTGAGGAGTGGGGTAAGGTGGTAATGATGGTGATGGGATTGGAGAATGAGAAAAAAACAGGAGGGATGAGGAAGGGATAGTGATGATGGAGACGGAGGAAGAAAAGAATGGGAGATGTTGAGGATGCTGGTGAAGATGATGCAGATGAAGAAAGAGAAAGATGAGGAAAGGGAAGGATTGACGGAGACATGAGGGAAGAAGAAAGGGGGGCTGGTGTGTAGTGTAACCAGGTGTTAGGAGGAAAGTGAGAAGGTTGAAGAAACTAGCGACGATGAGTATGTGGAAGGGAGAAATTATACAGAGAAATTAAGAAAGAAATCCCATCAACGAAGGAGGAAAGAAAGAAAAGGAAATCAAGGTAGAGATAATACAGCAAAAAAAAAAAAATGTAGTATAGGAAAGCCCAGAGAAGGAAGATGATGAAGAGGAGGAGAAAAATTAGACAATAATAATTAGAAGGTGAAAAGAGAAGGAGATAAAAGAGACCGCCAGTGAGGAGATGAAGGAGAGGGAGGAAGATAAGATGTAAGACAAGATAGAGGATGACTGTCGCTTCAAGAGTACAAATAAAGGGAACCAGGAAGGGAGGACAAAAGGGGCAAAAATGAATAAATATGCGCGCGATAAGGTTAATGGGAGAATAACACTAATTTATGGCTTATCAGGGAATGGATGGCTTCAAGGGGGGAATTTACATACGATCGGAATACATTATGATTCACGCGTGGTGGATATAAAGGTTTAGATTCTGAGGTGACTGGGAGGTTTTGGGGTTTGGTGTTGTTTGTTTATGTCGTCTATACTCTCCGTTCGGGTTGATGTGCTTATGTTTTGTGTGTGGGTTCGATTTTGTTTCTTAATCTCTTTTTATCTATCCCGTGTTCACTCCTCTCGCTTATCTGTTTTTCCTATCTCGCTTCTCTTTCCTTTCCTGTTGGTTTCTGATATTTTTCTTTACTTTGAGTTCTGATTTTTCTTCTCTTTATTTTGTTTCCTTATCTTTTATCTATCCCGTATTCATGTATCTCTCCTTTCATTATCTTTTCATCTCCCTTCTGCTTTCTTTCCTCTTTCTCTATCCCGTATTCACTCATCTCTATATCTCTACTTTCCATTTATTCATTTTCTTCTCTCCTGTCTATCTTTTCCCACTCCTTTCCCTCATTTTCCTTCCTCCCCATCTTTAAACTGTCTTATTATTCCCTTTTCCTCATTTTCTTCCCCTTATTCCCTTTATTCCTTCCCTTTTACTCTCTCCCATTTCCGTTTTATTCACATTCTACTCCTTTATCTCATTCACTCCTCTCCCTCTCTTTACTTCCCATCTCTAAACTGTTTCATGATTCCCTTTCTCTCTATATCTTCCCTTCACTCCTTCTATTCCTTCTCTTTATACTCTCGCATCTTCGTTTTCTTACATTTTGCTCTCTTTGCTACGCCTTCCTCTTTAAACTCTCATATTCCCAATTCTCTTTTTCCTCATTACCTTCCCTTAACTCTCTATTCCATTTCTTTTCCTATTTCCTTTTCCTTTATTCTCACTCGACTCATCCATTTCACTCTTTCCTCCTTCCTTCTCTTTCCTTCCCTTCGTTAGTCTCTGTTATTATTGTTGTACCCATCATCTTCCCTTCACTTTCAACTCTCTTTCCTTCTCCTTTATTCTCCCGTTTCTCTTCATCATTCACTCCTCTCCTCTCTTTACCTTTCCTCTTTAGCCAACGTTATACCCCTCGTCCCCATCCTCCTCCTCTCACCACCTATTTTCTTCCATTTATCTCTCTCTCTCCCCTTTCTTTCTTCTCGTATTCTACTCTCTTCGACGTTCGTTATTCCTTCTATCTTTTCCTCCCTTCGTTTCTCCTCGTCTCACCCTTTTCCTCTCTTTCCTGTCCCCTACCTACTGTTTTTTGTCTTTCTCTTTCTCTCTCCCCTTCTCCAGCTCGTGTCTTCTACCTCAAACACATTCCTCCTTCCTCCCATCTTTCCCTCTTCCCCTCTCTCCTCCATCGTTCCCTCTTCCTTCCCGCCCAGATATAGGGAGAGGATGTCAATGTAGATGAGAGAGGAAGAGATGGAGGGAAAAGGGAGAGTCGGGAAGATAAAGGAGAAGGAAGAGGAAGAGGAGGAGACAAGGAGGAAAGCACGCAGAATAACCGAGAAAACTGAGGAGCCAAAAAAATATTACAGAGGGACATAAAAAATAAAGGAATATTCATAGGAAAACGGGAAAAATATGAAGGTGGAGAAAAGGAAAAGCGTAGAGAGAGTTTATAGAAGAGGAAAGATTGTCACACCTGAGAAAGAAGATGAAAAAATAGAAGATTAAGAAAGACAGTAAGAGGAAGAGAAGAGGAACACAGAGAGAGGGTAGTTGCTAAGTTAGATGATGATGATGATGATGATGATGATGATGAGGAGGAGGAGGAGGAGCACTGAGGCCACGCTTCTTTACCTTTACCTGCCTACTCTCCTTCCTCCTCTATACCAAACATTTTTCACACTAGGTAAATTCTTCATATAGTCATCGTTCGAATATTTAAAAGCTATCTCAAAATCATCGTTTGGGTAAATTCTAAAGTCATCTCGTCTTTATCCTTAGTTGTATCTGTCCTTCCATCGTGGCGCCGCGAGGAAGACTGTCAGACTGCTAGGTGGCGGCTGGCAGCGATAGACCCCGCGTACTAATATATCAGGAATGTAGTTGTTTAAAATCAGAAAATACAAATATTGCGCCATTATTTAAGAGAAGATGGCGCCACTATAAACACTTACCTGCGCCATGACGGGCGGGCCGGCGACCATCCAGGCCCCTCAAGCAAGCCTACCGGCGCAATAGGCGTAGACGTAAAAAAAGAATAAAAAACTTTATTATAGAGAAGAAAATAACGTAGAACTCGTAAAGACCGTTTTATGTCCGAAATCGTAATGATCCATGCGCGTTCTGGATATTACTGGCTTAGGAACTAGTTTGTAATGTGCACTGCAAGGCACCTATCAGGCTCAGTCTGTCTATAGAGGCGCTCGTGAAACAATAACAATGGACTTAGAAAAAATCGTGAGGCTAGCGTGGAAAAATAAACCCCTTGTGACATAACCACGCTTGTCCGCCTGTCAAAACCCCGTGCTAGTAATGTTGTAATTACCACCACACCGTGCCCTTAATGCGGACCCGGTAGGAGCCGCTGTTCCTAAGATTATCCAAATGCAGTCATGAAGGAAGGCGTTGCAAAGATTTTTTCATTAACTAATCCAAGAGTGGTATCAGAATAAGTGGGTAAAGTTTGAGTGAGTTGTTTTGCTAGTGGGCATGTTAGTGCATATGAGAAGAGCTGAAGGATGAGTATAATGTGGAGTGTGTGTGTTTAAAGTGAATGGTTGGAGTATATACAAGTGTACATGAGAACAGAGTGTATGTTTATAAGTGTATGTATATATCATTATCCCACCCGGGCAATCAAGCCAAGGTCTGCATCCCACCCGGGCAATCAAGCCAAGGTCTGCATCCCACCCGTGCGATTAAGCCAAGGTCAGCATCCCACCCGGGCAATTAAGCCAAGGTCTGCATCCCACCCGGCCAATCAAGCCAAGGTCTGCATCCCACCCGGGCAATCAAGCCAAGGTCTGCATCCCACCCGGGCGATTAAGCCAAGGTCCGATATCATTATCCCACCCGGGCGATTAAGCCAAGGTCAGCAATTATTATCCCACCCGGGCGATTAAGCCAAGGTCCGCATCCCACCCAGGCAATCAAGCCAAGGTCCGCATCCCACCCGGGCAATTAAGCCAAGGTCCGCAGTCATTATCCCACCCGGGCAATTAAGCCAAGGTCCGCAATCATTATCCCACCCGGGTAATTAAGCCAGGGTCCGCATCCCAACCGGGCAATTAAGCCGAGGTCCGCATCCCACCCGGGCAATTAAGCCAAGGTCCGCAATCATTATCCCACACGGGCGATTAAGCCCAGGTCCATATCCCACCCGGGCGATTAAGCCAAGGTCCGCATCCCACCCGGGCGATTAAGTCAAGGTCACCAGTCATTATCCCACCCGGGCGATTAAGGCAAGGTCTGCATCCCACCCGGGCGATTAAGCCAAGGTCCGCATCCCACCCGGGCGATTAAGCCAAGGTCCGCATCCCACCCGGGCGATTAAGCCAAGGTCAGCATCCTACCCAGGCGATTAAGCCAAGGTCCGCAATCATTATCCCACCCGGGCGATTAAGCCAAGATCCGCATCCCACCCGGGCGATTAAGCCAAGGTCTGCATCCCACCCGGGCGATTAAGCCAAGGTCAGCAGTCATTATCCCACCCGGGCGATTAAGCCAAGGTCCGCAATCATTATCCCACCCAGGCGATCAAGCCAAGGTCCGCATCCCACCGGGCGATTAAGCCAAGGTCTGCATCCCACCCGGGCGATTAAGCCAAGGTCAGCAGTCATTATCCCACCCGGGCGATTAAGCCAAGGTCCGCATCCCACCCGGGCGATTAAGCCAAGGTCAGCAATCATTATCCCACCCTGGCAATCAAGCCAAGGTCCGCATCCCTCCCGAGCTATCAAGTCAAGGGCCACATCCCACCCCGGCAATCAAGCTAAGGACCGCATCCCACCAGAGCAATCAAGTCAAGGGCCACATCCCACCCCGGCAATCAAGCTAAGGTCCGCATCCCACCAGAGCAATCACGCCAAGGGCCACATCCCACCCCGGCAATCAAGCAAAGGTCCGCATCCCACCAGAGCTATCAAGCCAAGGGCCACATCCCACCCCGGCAATCAAGCTAAGGTCCGCATCCCACCAGAGCAATCAAGCCAAGGGCCACATCCCACCCCGGCAATCAAGCAAAGGTCCGGATCCCACCCGAGCTATGAAGCCAAGGGCCACATCCCATCCCGGCAATCAAGCAAAGGTCCTGATCCCACCCGAGCTATCAAGCCAAGGGCCACATCCCACCCCGGCAATCAAGCTAAGGTCCACATCCCACCAGAGCAATCAAGCCAAGGGCCACATCCCACCCCGGCAATCAAGCTAAGGTCCGCATCCCACCAGAGCAATCAAGCCAAGGTCAGCGATCATTATCCCACCCCGGCAGTTAAGCTAAGGTCAGCATCCCACCCGGACAGTCAAGCCAAGGTCAGCAACCCTCCCCATTCCTCCGGGCTTGGGACCGGCTCTTAGTTGGGCTGGCTTGCCCCCCAAGAGGCTGGGTTAACAGTTTTGTTCCCCCTTTCTTCACCTCTTTCTACGTACAACAACTTTTGTTTTCACAGTCTCCGTAAAAGATGCAGTGGAAGGTTCACGGCACCTTCAGTTGTCTTTCAACAACTGTAATTTCTTGTTTCTTTACTAACTTCATCTGTTTCGTTAATGACTTCCCTTTCCAACGTCTCCGCCTTCTTTTTTGAGGGTAATTGTGTTTCTTCCTCAAAGTGTGTCCGCGATTCGTCATCACTCAACTATACGTTGTTCTCCTTAGGATCGTCATCAAGGTTATTGTAACGCATATATTGAGGGCATTTGGTGTTGGAGGCCTCTTCTGACCGCCTGCAGGGGCCGGGGACCTCCTCGGGGCCCCTCAGTAGCTCCGTCTCTGCCGTGAGGGGGCCCAATGCTTCCCCCTCGGCCCCCGCCCCCGGCCCTAGCAGGAAGACTGTTTGGCTCTTCACAAAATGCCAAGACGCAGATAAAGTTAATATATTTTTTAAGTGTATTGATGCTGATGAAACCGAGTTTATCAATTCTAGGATGGAAAACCGGATAGACTCCCGACCGTGGATTCAGCATCGAAAACCTGTTCTTGCGAAACCATCCGGCAGAGACCGTTTCTTTATAGGAGGGAATGTCTAATACAGAGAAAATTGTACTGTGCAGATAAAAATAACCACTCAAACACACACACACCCACACACACACACACACACACACACACACACACACACACACACACACACACACACACACACACACACACACACACACACACATGCGTGTACACTTATGAAAGAAATTTGAAAAAAGAGAAAATAGTGTAAGGAGATAACGAGGAGAAAGAATTAAGAAAGATACAATGATGTGAACAAAGAAAGGAGAGAGAGAGAGAGAGAGAGAGAGAGAGAATAGAAGATTAAAAAAGACGATGTTAAAGTACAGTGAGAGGAAGAGAAGAGGAACACAGAGAGAGGGTAGTTGCTAAGTTAGATGATGATGATGATGATAAGGAGGAGGAGGAGGAGCACTGAGGCCACGCGCTTCTTTACCTTTACCTGCCTATTCTCTCCCTTCCTCCTCTATACCAAACATTTTTCACACTAGGTAAATTCTTCATATAGTCATCGTTCGAATATTTAAAAGCTATCTCAAAATCATCGTTTGGGTAAATTCTAAAGTCATCTCGTCTTTATCCTTAGTTGTATCTGTCCTTCCATCATGGCGCCGCGAGGAAGACTGTCAGACTGCTACGTGGCGGCTGGCAGCGATAGACCCCGCGTAGTAATATATCAGGAATGTAAACGTTTAAAATCAAAATACAAATACTTGCGCTATTATTTACCTTACTATAGAGAAGAAAATAACGTAGAACTCGTAAAGACCGTTTTATGTCCGAAATCGTAATGATCCATGCGCGTTCTGGATATTACTGGGTTAGGAACTAGTTTGTAATGTGCACTGCAAGGCACCTATCAGGCTCAGTCTGTCTGTAGAGGCGCTCGTGAAACAATAACAATGGACTTAGAGAAAATCGTGAGGCAGAGCTCTCATCAGCGGGGCGGGAGGAGGAGGAGGAGGAGGAATAGAATAGAATAGAATAGAATAGAACTTATTTCCATTATTACAATGGCTATTCTTGACATATATCTTATAATCAATTAGATTTATAAGAAAAGTCCCATACAATAAGGCCAGTGAAGTTTAGCCAGACGTGTTAAAAACTAAATTCAGGCACAGAGAGCTAATAGGTATTAGACCATAAAGCAACAGTGCTGAGTCAAAATAAAAACAAGAAAAAGATTTAACAGGGCGAGGCCTATCACAGTCAGATGTAAAATAAATAAAATAAAATATGGGACCAAAAACTAAAAATTTAATAAAAGTTAGATAAGCTACTGGGAAAATTGCCTATTAAGTAAAAAAAAAATTGAGACGTGATTTGAAAGTGAACAACAGGAGGCAGATTGTTCCAAAGTGAGGGAGCACTCACTTGGAAAGACCTGGTGGCAAGGCAAGTGTTACACCGGGGTACATGTAGGTGTTCAGTCTGCCTGGTGTTTACATGGTGACGGCGACTGTCACGAACACGAGCTAATGGGAGCAACCACTCAGGGAGGTCATGGTTGATTATCCTATATGTGAGTGTTATAATCTCATACACATACTGGTGATTTATTTTCAGCCATTTCAGCTCCCTAAGGAAGGGAGTAGCATGGTCACTTTTTGCAGCGCCTCCGAGAGCCACTTTGGCTGGAATCAGTGATAAAAGCCTTCTGGATCCAATAAAGATACATTGTTTTGGGGGCATTGAGAATTAGACCATTTGCATTAAAGTATGCTTTAGCTAATTTAGTCTTCAGCTTTTTGTATAATGTCCTTTAAATTATCAATATTACTTGAAAGAATAATTTGGGTGTCGTTTGCGTATTGAATGACGTCACAGTTGAGGAAGAATGAAGCAAGATCATTCACATAAATATTAAAGAGAATAGGGCCAAGAACAGACCCTTGAGGCACCCCATATGAAATACCTGTCTTATCAGACACGGTGTCATTTAATCGCACTGATTGTGTTCTGTCACTAAGGTAACTTTCGAACCAGAATGGATCCACATTGCATTTAAGGTATTTTTTTAAGTAAAATAACATGAATAACGCTGTCAAAGGCCTTTGATAAATCGCAGAGAGTGACCAGAGAGACATTTTTATTATCCATGTTGGAATATAGATTCTTAGTTAGTGTTAATAGAGCTGAAGTAGTTGATAACTTTGGTCTGAAGCCATGCTGAGCATTAATAAGTAGGTGATTTGATTCCAGATGCTGAGTCAACTGTGATGAAACTATTTTTTCTAGTAGTTTGGAGAGGACTGGGAGGAGAGATATGGGACGATAATTACTGGGGTCGTTTACATCACCAGTCTTTAGGATTGGCACCACGATTGAGAATTTCCATGCTGTGGGAAAAATTCCTGTGACTATTGACGTGTTTATGATGGTGGTTAAATAGGAGAAAATAACAGGAAGGGAATCATTAAGGAATCTCAGTGGTATCCCATCAGACCCACATGCATCACTATTGTTCATATGTGCAATGGTAAGGACTAAAGTTTGCCAGTCAATAGGCTCAGGTCTGAACAGACAGTTAGGATCAGTGATGTCAACTGGATCTGCAGTTGGGAGACGTGAGGAGTCACCTAATTGTGTCTTTTCAAAAGTGATTCTACCAACGTTAGCAAAAAAATCATTCAAGAGCTTAGCAGTCTGCATGGTAGTTTCTTTATGGTTACATGTGACAGGCAGACTACTGCTTTTATTATTAGGGATAAGTTCCTTAATGGTTTTCCAAATGATTTTGCTATTACCTTTGTTGTCAATTTTTTTGTTGTAGAATTCGGATTTAAAGTAGTGAATAGATCTTCTGACTTGGCACTTTAAGTTTTTATAAGTATTTACTAGGTTAACGTTGCTTCTGTCTTTTTTTCCAGGCTTTCAAGGCATTGTTTTCTTGTTGTATCAAAGTTCTTAACTCTTCATTAAGCCATTTAGCAAAGGGTCTTTTCAATTCCTTTGTCACTAAGGGTGCGCAAAAATCAAGACATTTCAAAGACACCATTAAGAACCTTAACTTGAGTACTGACATTACCAGTAATGTAGATGTTATCTAATGTCTTACTTTCTGATGTTAATAAATTACAGAATAATTATGGTGAGTAGTTCTTCATTTCTCGGAATGTTTTTGTTATAGTTAGCCTTTTAGGTTTGGCAATGTCAAGAGTGAGAGTTAGCAAGTCATGGTCAGCAATGGGGCAAACAATACCATCATGGTCCAACACTAAGGCAGGATTATTTGTCACAATAAGATCCAATAATGTTGCCGACAGGGATGCAGTTCTTATTGGCTAATTTACTGACTGACTTAATTTTGTATTAATAATTACTTGCTCCATTTGTTGTTTTAGATAAAATTACAATTAAAGTCACCCAACACATAAAAAGGCTTATTTCTGAGGTGTATATAATAAAAACATCTAAAATGTAGTCAAAATGTGAAAGAGTTAGCGTGCGGGTGACGGTACATGCAGCCAATTGTTATAGAAGGTAGTTTTCGGCATTGCACGGTAAGCCATAAGTCCTCAATCCCCTCGACTCGGTCAATGTTTACATCAATCACAGTGACAGTACAAATATTCCTAACATATATACACACTCCTCCACCTCTGCTTTTGTCACGTCTATATACACTAAAATCAGGCATGGCAATGTGCTGGTCTAAAACATCATTGGTCAACCAGGTTTCACTCACACATAAAATGTCAGGTTGACGTTCGTTCACTAAAAGACGTATTTCGTCAAGATTACATAAAAGACTTTGTGCATTGAAATGTTCAATCTCCAATTTGACCTTTTTTTTCGTGTAAGTGGCTCTGTCTTCATGGCCGGACTCCTATTCGACAGGAAGCTGGCATAACCTTTCTTTGTGACCAAGGCGACGGTAATTACCGCACCTCAGTCTATGGTCGAATCGACAGGTAGCCAGTCTATGGTTGTGTTCCCCACAGTTATAACAGCCAAATCTCGGAGCTGCATGGTGAGGTCCACAGCTCGAGACAGGCTGAGACTGTACATCACCGTGGCACCATGGGGGGGCGGTGTTGTGGCTGGCCGTGGCCCTCCCCTGCACGTGATGACTCCAGCGAGTGATAGGAGTTGGCGAGCTCGGAGCTGCGTGGTGAGGTGCACATCTCGAGAGAGGCTGAGACTGCTCATCGCCGTGGCGCCAAGGAGGAGTCTTCTGGTTGGCCGTGGCCCTCCCCTGCACGTGATGACTCCAGCGAGTGACAGGAGTTGGCGAGCTCGGAGCTGCGTGGTGAGGTGCACATCTCGAGAGAGGCTGAGACTGCTCATCGCCGTGGCGCCATGGAGGAGTCTTCTGGCTGGCCGTGGCCCTCTCCTGCACGTGATGACTCCAATCGAGTGACAGGAGTTGGCGAGCTCGGAGCTGCGTGGTGAGGTGCACAGCTCGAGACAGGCTGAGACTGCTCATCGCCGTGGCGCCATGGAGGAGTGTTGTGGCTGGCCGTGGCCCTCCCGGACACGTGATGACTCCAGCGAGCGGCAGGAATTGGCAAGGGGTCTGTGTCGGGCCGCGATGCAGCAGTTATGTGCTCCCGTCCACTGTGCTCCCGTCTGCCACGGAAGCGGTGAGGGACAGCATTGCGTACATAGGGGCCTTGTGGGGGGTGGGGGATTGCACTGGGGGTCGATCTGTGGGATAGGGGTTGTAGCACAGGGTGGGAACGGTGAAAGGGTAGTTGCGGGGACGAAGTTCCTGTAATCTTATTGACATTATTTACAGTTAAAGGGGCCGTTTTAACTTTATTCCAGTTCTTACATAAATTAAAGTCAGGACATTGTGAATCAATTGAGTCAAGTAGTCTGACTGCACCAAGTCTACTTAGTGTTGAGTTATTTTCATCAGATTCAAAGCAGAGATCATTCCCTTTATTCCTTCCCTTTTACTCTCTCCCATTTCCGTTTTATTCACATTCTACTCCTTTATCTCATTCACTCCTCTCCCTCTCTTTACTTCCCATCTCTAAACTGTTTCATGATTCCCTTTCTCTCTATATCTTCCCCTCACTCCTTCTATTCCTTCTCTTTATACTCTCGCATCTTCGTTTTCTTACATTTTGCTCTCTTTGCTACGCCTTCCTCTTTAAACTCTCATATTCCCAATTCTCTTTTTCCTCATTACCTTCCCTTAACTCTCTATTCCATTTCTTTTCCTATTTCCTTTTCCTTTATTCTCACTCGACTCATCCATTTCACTCTTTCCTCCTTCCTTCTCTTTCCTTCCCTTCGTTAGTCTCTGTTATTATTGTTGTACCCATCATCTTCCCTTCACTTTCAACTCTCTTTCCTTCTCCTTTATTCTCCCGTTTCTCTTCATCATTCACTCATCTCCTCTTTACCTTTCCTCTTTAGCCAACGTTATGCCGCTCGTCCCCATCATCCTCCTCTCACCACCTATTTTCTTCCATTTATCTCTCTCTCTCCCCTTTCTTTCTTCTCGTATTCTACTCTCTTCGACGTTCGTTATTCCTTCTATCTTTTCCTCCCTTCGTTTCTCCTCGTCTCACCCTTTTCCTCTCTTTCCTGTCCCCTACCTACTGTTTTTTGTCTTTCTCTTTCTCTCTCCCCTTCTCCAGCTCGTGTCTTCTACCTCAAACACATTCCTCCTTCCTCCCATCTTTCCCTCTTCCCCTCTCTCCTCCATCGTTCCCTCTTCCTTCCCGCCCAGATATAGGGAGAGGATGTCAATGTAGATGAGAGAGGAAGAGATGGAGGGAAAAGGGAGAGTCGGGAAGATAAAGGAGAAGGAAGAGGAAGAGGAGGAGACAAGGAGGAAAGCACGCAGAATAACCGAGAAAACTGAGGAGCCAAAAAAATATTACAGAGGGACATAAAAAATAAAGGAATATTCATAGGAAAACGGGAAAAATATGAAGGTGGAGAAAAGGAAAAGCGTAGAGAGAGTTTATAGAAGAGGAAAGATTGTCACACCTGAGAAAGAAGATGAAAAAATAGAAGATTAAGAAAGACAGTAAGAGGAAGAGAAGAGGAACACAGAGAGAGGGTAGTTGCTAAGTTAGATGATGATGATGATGATGATGATGATGATGATGATGATAAGGAGGAGGAGGAGGAGCACTGAGGCCACGCGCTTCTTTACCTTTACCTGCCTATTCTACTCTCCCTTCCTCCTCTATACCAAACATTTTTCACACTAGGTAAATTCTTCATATAGTCATCGTTCGAATATTTAAAAGCTATCTCAAAATCATCGTTTGGGTAAATTCTAAAGTCATCTCGTCTTTATCCTTAGTTGTATCTGTCCTTCCATCATGGCGCCGCGAGGAAGACTGTCAGACTGCTACGTGGCGGCTGGCAGCGATAGACCCCGCGTACTAATATATCAGGAATGTAGTTGTTTAAAATCAGAAAATACAAATATTGCGCCATTATTTAAGAGAAGATGGCGCCACTATAAACACTTACCTGCGCCATGACGGGCGGGCCGGCGACCATCCAGGCCCCTCAAGCAAGCCTACCGGCGCAATAGGCGTAAACGTAAAAAAAGAAAAAAAAATATTATAGAGAAGAAAATAACGTAGAACTCGTAAAGACCGTTTTATGTCCGAAATCGTAATGATCCATGCGCGTTCTGGATATTACTGGCTTAGGAACTAGTTTGTAATGTGCACTGCAAGGCACCTATCAGGCTCAGTCTGTCTATAGAGGCGCTCGTGAAACAATAACAATGGACTTAGAAAAAATCGTGAGGCCAGCGTGGAAAAATAAACCCCTTGTGACATAACCACGCTTGTCCGCCTGTCAAAACCCGTGCTAGTAATGTTGTAATTACCACCACACCGTGCCCTTAATGCGGACCCGGTAGGAGCCGCTGTTCCTAAGATTATCCAAATGCAGTCATGAAGGAAGGCGTTGCAAAGATTTTTTCATTAACTAATCCAAGAGTGGTATCAGAATAAGTGGGTAAAGTTTGAGTGAGTTGTTTTGCTAGTGGGCATGTTAGTGCATATGAGAAGAGCTGAAGGATGAGTATAATGTGGAGTGTGTGTGTTTAAAGTGAATGGTTGGAGTATATACAAGTGTACATGAGAACAGAGTGTATGTTTATAAGTGTATGTATATATCATTATCCCACCCGGGCAATCAAGCCAAGGTCTGCATCCCACCCGGGCAATCAAGCCAAGGTCTGCATCCCACCCGGGCGATTAAGCCAAGGTCAGCATCCCACCCGGGCAATTAAGCCAAGGTCTGCATCCCACCCGGCCAATCAAGCCAAGGTCTGCATCCCACCCGGGCAATCAAGCCAAGGTCTGCATCCCACCCGGGCGATTAAGCCAAGGTCCGATATCATTATCCCACCCGGGCGATTAAGCCAAGGTCAGCAATTATTATCCCACCCGGGCGATTAAGCCAAGGTCCGCATCCCACCCAGGCAATCAAGCCAAGGTCCGCATCCCACCCGGGCAATTAAGCCAAGGTCTGCAGTCATTATCCCACCCGGGCAATTAAGCCAAGGTCCGCAATCATTATCCCACCCGGGTAATTAAGCCAAGGTCCGCATCCCACCCGGGCAATTAAGCCGAGGTCCGCATCCCACCCGGGCAATTAAGCCAAGGTCCGCAATCATTATCCCACACGGGCGATTAAGCCCAGGTCCACATCCCACCCGGGCGATTAAGCCAAGGTCCGCATCCCACCGGGCGATTAAGTCAAGGTCACCAGTCATTATCCCACCGGGCGATTAAGCCAAGGTCAGCATCCCACCCGGGCGATTAAGCCAAGGTCCGCATCCCACCCGGGCGATTAAGCCAAGGTCCGCATCCCACCCGGGCGATTAAGCCAAGGTCAGCATCCTACCCAGGCGATTAAGCCAAGGTCCGCAATCATTATCCCACCCGGGCGATTAAGCCAAGATCCGCATCCCACCCGGGCGATTAAGCCAAGGTCTGCATCCCACCCGGGCGATTAAGCCAAGGTCAGCAGTCATTATCCCACCCGGGCGATTAAGCCAAGGTCCGCAATCATTATCCCACCCGGGCGATCAAGCCAAGGTCCGCATCCCACCGGGCGATTAAGCCAAGGTCTGCATCCCACCCGGGCGATTAAGCCAAGGTCAGCAGTCATTATCCCACCCGGGCGATTAAGCCAAGGTCCGCATCCCACCCGGGCGATTAAGCCAAGGTCAGCAATCATTATCCCACCCTGGCAATCAAGCCAAGGTCCGCATCCCTCCCGAGCTATCAAGTCAAGGGCCACATCCCACCCCGGCAATCAAGCTAAGGACCGCATCCCACCAGAGCAATCAAGTCAAGGGCCACATCCCACCCCGGCAATCAAGCTAAGGTCCGCATCCCACCAGAGCAATCACGCCAAGGGCCACATCCCACCCCGGCAATCAAGCAAAGGTCCGCATCCCACCAGAGCTATCAAGCCAAGGGCCACATCCCACCCCGGCAATCAAGCTAAGGTCCGCATCCCACCAGAGCAATCAAGCCAAGGGCCACATCCCACCCCGGCAATCAAGCAAAGGTCCGGATCCCACCCGAGCTATGAAGCCAAGGGCCACATCCCATCCGGCAATCAAGCAAGGTCCTGATCCCACCTGAGCTATCAAGCCAAGGCCACATCCCACCCGTGCAATCAAGCTAAGGTCCTCATCCCACCAGAGCAATCAAGCCAAGGGCCACATCCCACCCCGGCAATCAAGCTAAGGTCCGCATCCCACCAGAGCAATCAAGCCAAGGTCAGCGATCATTATCCCACCCCGGCAGTTAAGCTAAGGTCAGCATCCCACCCGGACAGTCAAGCCAAGGTCAGCAACCCTCCCCATTCCTCCGGGCTTGGGACCGGCTCTTAGTTGGGCTGGCTTGCCCCCCAAGAGGCTGGGTTAACAGTTTTGTTCCCCCTTTCTTCACCTCTTTCTACGTACAACAACTTTTGTTTTCACAGTCTCCGTAAAAGATGCAGTGGAAGGTTCACGGCACCTTCAGTTGTCTTTCAACAACTGTAATTTCTTGTTTCTTTACTAACTTCATCTGTTTCGTTAATGACTTCCCTTTCCAACGTCTCCGCCTTCTTTTTTGAGGGTAATTGTGTTTCTTCCTCAAAGTGTGTCCGCGATTCGTCATCACTCAACTATACGTTGTTCTCCTTAGGATCGTCATCAAGGTTATTGTAACGCATATATTGAGGGCATTTGGTGTTGGAGGCCTCTTCTGACCGCCTGCAGGGGCCGGGGACCTCCTCGGGGCCCCTCAGTAGCTCCGTCTCTGCCGTGAGGGGGCCCAATGCTTCCCCCTCGGCCCCCGCCCCCGGCCCTAGCAGGAAGACTGTTTGGCTCTTCACAAAATGCCAAGACGCAGATAAAGTTAATATATTTTTTAAGTGTATTGATGCTGATGAAACCGAGTTTATCAATTCTAGGATGGAAAACCGGATAGACTCCCGACCGTGGATTCAGCATCGAAAACCTGTTCTTGCGAAACCATCCGGCAGAGACCGTTTCTTTATAGGAGGGAATGTCTAATAAAGAGAAACTGTACTGCGCAGATCAAAATAACCAGGCAAACACACACACACCCACACACACAAACACACACACACACACACACACACACACACACACACACACACACACACACACACACACACACACACACACACACACACACACACACACATGCGTGTACACTTATGAAAGAAATTTGAAAAAAGAGAAAATAGTGTAAGGAGATAACGAGGGAGAAAGAATTAAGAAAGATACAATGATGTGAACAAAAGAAAGGAGAGAGAGAGAGAGAGAGAGAGAGAGAGAGAGAGAGAGAGAGAGAGAGAGAGAGAGAGAGAGAGAGAGAGAGAGAGAGAGAGAGAGAGAGAGAGAGAGAGAGAGAGAGAGAGAGAGAGAGAGAGAGAGAGAGAGAGAGAGAGAGAGAGAGAATAGAAGATTAAAAAAGACGATGTTAAAGTACAGTGAGAGGAAGAGAAGAGGAACACAGAGAGAGGGTAGTTGCTAAGTTAGATGATGATGATGATGATAAGGAGGAGGAGGAGGAGCACTGAGGCCACGCGCTTCTTTACCTTTACCTGCCTATTCTACTCTCCCTTCCTCCTCTATACCAAACATTTTTCACACTAGGTAAATTCTTCATATAGTCATCGTTCGAATATTTAAAAGCTATCTCAAAATCATCGTTTGGGTAAATTCTAAAGTCATCTCGTCTTTATCCTTAGTTGTATCTGTCCTTCCATCATGGCGCCGCGAGGAAGACTGTCAGACTGCTACGTGGCGGCTGGCAGCGATAGACCCCGCGTAGTAATATATCAGGAATGTAAACGTTTAAAATCAAAATACAAATACTTGCGCTATTATTTACCTTACTATAGAGAAGAAAATAACGTAGAACTCGTAAAGACCGTTTTATGTCCGAAATCGTAATGATCCATGCGCGTTCTGGATATTACTGGGTTAGGAACTAGTTTGTAATGTGCACTGCAAGGCACCTATCAGGCTCAGTCTGTCTGTAGAGGCGCTCGTGAAACAATAACAATGGACTTAGAGAAAATCGTGAGGCAGAGCTCTCATCAGCGGGGCGGGAGGAGGAGGAGGAGGAGGAGGAATAGAATAGAATAGAATAGAATAGAACTTATTTCCATTATTACAATGGCTATTCTTGACATATATCTTATAATCAATTAGATTTATAAGAAAAGTCCCATACAATAAGGCCAGTGAAGTTTAGCCAGACGTGTTAAAAACTAAATTCAGGCACAGAGAGCTAATAGGTATTAGACCATAAAGCAACAGTGCTGAGTCAAAATAAAAACAAGAAAAAGATTTAACAGGGCGAGGCCTATCACAGTCAGATGTAAAATAAATAAAATCAAATATGGGACCAAAAACTAAAAATTTAATAAAAGTTTGATAAGCTACTGGGAAAATTGCCTATTAAGTAAAAAAAAATTGAGACGTGATTTGAACAGGAGTTGTTCCAAAGTGAGGGAGCACTCACTTGGAAAGACCTGGTGGCAAGGCAAGTGTTACACCGGGGTACATGTAGGTGTTCAGTCTGCCTGGTGTTTACATGGTGACGGCGACTGTCACGAACACGAGCTAATGGGAGCAACCACTCAGGGAGGTCATGGTTGATTATCCTATATGTGAGTGTTATAATCTCATACACATACTGGTGATTTATTTTCAGCCATTTCAGCTCCCTAAGGAAGGGAGTAACATGGTCACTTTTTGCAGCGCCTCCGAGAGCCACTTTGGCTGGAATCAGTGATAAAGCCTTCTGGATCCAATCAAGATACCTTGTTTTGGGGGCAGTGAGAATTAGACCATTTGCATTAAAGTATGCTTTAGCGAATTTAGTCTTCAGCTTTTGGTATACTGTCCTTTAAATTATCAATCTTACTTGAAAGAATAATTTGGGTGTCGTTTGCGTATTGAATGACGTCACAGTTGAGGAAGAATGAAGCAAGATCATTCACATAAATATTAAAGAGAATAGGGCCAAGAACAGACCCTTGAGGCACCCCATATGAAATACCTGTCTTATCAGACACGGTGTCATTTAATCGCACTGATTGTGTTCTGTCACTAAGGTAACTTTCGAACCAGAATGGATCCACATTGCATTTAAGGTATTTTTTTAAGTAAAATAACATGAATAACGCTGTCAAAGGCCTTTGATAAATCGCAGAGAGTGACCAGAGAGACATTTTTATTATCCATGTTGGAATATAGATTCTTAGTTAGTGTTAATAGAGCTGAAGTAGTTGATAACTTTAATCTGAAGCCATGCTGAGCATTAATAAGTAGGTGATTTGATTCCAGATGCTGAGTCAACTGTGATGAAACTATTTTTTCTAGTAGTTTGGAGAGGACTGGGAGGAGAGATATGGGACGATAATTACTGGGGTCGTTTACATCACCAGTCTTTAGGATTGGCACCACGATTGAGAATTTCCATGCTGTGGGAAAAATTCCTGTGACTATTGACGTGTTTATGATGGTGGTTAAATAGGAGAAAATAACAGGAAGGGAATCATTAAGGAATCTCAGTGGTATCCCATCAGACCCACATGCATCACTATTGTTCATATGTGCAATGGTAAGGACTAAAGTTTGCCAGTCAATAGGCTCAGGTCTGAACAGACAGTTAGGATCAGTGATGTCAACTGGATCTGCAGTTGGGAGACGTGAGGAGTCACCTAATTGTGTCTTTTCAAAAGTGATTCTACCAACGTTAGCAAAAAAATAATTCAAGAGCTTAGCAGTCTGCATGGTAGTTTCTTTATGGTTACATGTGACAGGCAGATTACTGCTTTTATTATTAGGGATAAGTTCCTTAATGGTTTTCCAAATGATTTTGCTATTACCTTTGTTGTCAATTTTTTTGTTGTAGAATTCGGATTTAAAGTAGTGAATAGATCTTCTGACTTGGCACTTTAAGTTTTTATAAGTATTTACTAGGTTAACGTTGCTTCTGTCTTTTTTCCAGGCTTTCAAGGCATTGTTTTTTTGTTGTATCAAAGTTCTTAACTCTTCATTAAGCCATTTAGCAAAGGGTCTTTTCAATTCCTTTGTCACTAAGGGTGCGCAAAAATCAAGACATTTCAAAGACACCATTAAGAACCTTAACTTGAGTACTGACATTACCAGTAATGTAGATGTTATCTAATGTCTTACTTTCTGATGTTAATAAATTACAGAATAATTATGGTGAGTAGTTCTTCATTTCTCGGAATGTTTTTGTTATAGTTAGCCTTTTAGGTTTGGCAATGTCAAGAGTGAGAGTTAGCAAGTCATGGTCAGCAATGGGGCAAACAATACCATCATGGTCCAACACTAAGGCAGGATTATTTGTCACAATAAGATCCAATAATGTTGCCGACAGGGATGCAGTTCTTATTGGCTAATTTACTGACTGACTTAATTTTGTATTATTAATTACTTGTTCCATTTTGTTGTTTTTAGATAAAAAATTACAATTAAAGTCACCCAACACATAAAAAGGCTTATTTCTGAGGTGTATATAATAAAAACATCTAAAATGTAGTCAAAATGTGAAAGAGTTAGCGTGCGGGTGACGGTACATGCAGCCAATTGTTATAGAAGGTAGTTTTCGGCATTGCACGGTAAGCCATAAGTCCTCAATCCCCTCGACTCGGTCAATGTTTACATCAATCACAGTGACAGTACAAATATTCCTAACATATATACACACTCCTCCACCTCTGCTTTTGTCACGTCTATATACACTAAAATCAGGCATGGCAATGTGCTGGTCTAAAACATCATTGGTCAACCAGGTTTCACTCACACATAAAATGTCAGGTTGACGTTCGTTCACTAAAAGACGTATTTCGTCAAGATTACATAAAAGACTTTGTGCATTGATTTGTTCAATTTCCAATATGTCCTTTTTTTTCGTGTAAGTGGCTCTGTCTTCATGGCCGGACTCCTATTCGACAGGAAGCTGGCATAACCTTTCTTTGTGACCAAGGCGACGGTAATTACCGCACCTCAGTCTGTGGTCGAATCGACAGGTAGCCAGTCTATGGTTGTGTTCCCCACAGTCATAACAGCCAAATCTCGGAGTTGCGTGGTGAGGTGCACAGCTCGAGGCAGGCTGAGACTGCTCATCGCCGTGGCGTCATGGAGGAGTGTTGTGGCTGGCCGTGGCCCTCCCATACACGTGATGACTCCAGCGAGCGGCAGGAATTGGCAAGGGGTCTGTGTCGGGCCGCGATGCAGCAGTTAGGTGCTCCCGTCCACTGTGGTCCCGTCTGCCACGGAAGCTGTGAGGGACAGCATTGCGTACATAGGGGCCTTGTGGGGGGTGGGGGATAGCACTGGGGGTCGATCTGTGGGATAGAGGTTGTAGCACAGGGTGGGAACGGTGAAGGGGTAGTTGTGGGGACGAAGTTTGTGTAATCTTATTAACATTATTTACAGTTAAAGGGGTCGTTTTAACTTTATTCCAGTTCTTACATAAATTAAAGTCAGGACATTGTGAATCAATTGAGTCAAGTAGTCTGACTGCACCAAGTCTACTAAGTGTTGAGTTAGTTTCATCGGATTCAAAGCAGAGATCATCTAAATCACCAGTGCTAAGTATGAAGAAAGGAGGGGTTTTGATGATCTTAACGCCATTTGATTCACCCCATCTTAGCAAGTGTTCATTATATGTTTCAATTTGGGCACTGAATTGGACTAGCTTTACATGTGGTACAACCTGACAAACGTTTTGTTTCATTGGGTCATTTTTCTGCTGGGATTTTTCAGCCGCCGCCGAGTGACTTAAAACTACCCACATGCTGTCCAGAAGACCATCTATCAACCCGGACACTAAATTCTAGGATTAAAGATGAGCTCCGGGAGGGCAGTATGAGCCAATGCAAGATGGCGCCACTATAAACACTCGCCTGCGCCAGAACGGGCTGGGCCGACCATCAGGCCCCACCGGGAAGAAGCCTTGGGCCGACCATCAGGATTCACCGGGAACAAGCCTACCGACGCAATAGGCCACGACGTAAATTTTTTTTTTTTTAAATTGAAGAAAATAAAAAGTGGGGTGGAGCTCCTTGTCACGGGCTCTTCCCTGCTGGTGCTAGACTGGAGCTCTTGTTCCAGATGGATGACTCGTGTCTGCAGTGACTTAATTGTTTCGTAAGCAGTCCTGACTTCTTCATTAAGTAGCTCGATTTCCAAGTCTTTGGTATTTATACGGTTTTTAATGCTCTCAATATCAAGGGCAATTTTCTGAATGTCGGAGCAGAGAGGCAGGTCAGTATTAGAAAGGTGCAATTCAGAGTGATTAGAGTGGTGTGATTGGTCGGTCTCGCTGTGGAGTAGATTCATGGGGTTGTCCTGGTATGGCGGCACGGTGGCAGCAGGCTGGCGTGACTGCCAATCCTTAGAGTCAAGCGAATGAGCATCTTCGCAATAAGGGCGTTGAGTGGCTTCAGCTTGAGGTGCCATATCACTGATGTGAGCAGGTGTGGCGTCAGTACCTGGAGCTGTGTCAGGTTGGGAGTTCTGAAGGATCATGTTGATGAGCTGATCCTTTCTCCCCCATACATTAGACAGTCCAAGTTCTCGGCATCTTGGAGAAGGAGGAGGAAGAGGAGGAGGAGGAGGAGGAGGAGGTGGATGTGGAAGTGGAGGAGGAGGAGGAGGAGTAGGAAGATGATGGATATGTTGGTAGTGGTCTTGATGGTGGTAGTGATGCAAGAAAAAATGAAGTAGAAAAGGAGATGAGGAAAAAAGAAAGCGGAATAGACGGAGGATAAAAAAAAGGGAAGAGGTGGAATTTTGCAGGAATAAAATGTTTATGTAGAGGAGGGAGAGGAAGAAGAGAGGAGACATAAACACGCCTGTCCGCTTGTCAAAACCCCGTCGTACGTGCTAGTAATGTTGTAATTACCACCACACCGTGCCCTTAATGCGGACCCGGTAGGAGCCGCTGTTCCTAAGATTATCCAAATGCAGTCATGAAGGAAGGAGTTGCATAGATTTTTTCATTAACTAATCCAAGAGTGGTATCAGAATAAGTGGGTAAAGTTTGAGTGAGTTGTTTTGCTAGTGGGCATGTTAGTGCATATGAGAAGAGCTGAAGGATGAGTATAATGTGGAGTGTGTGTGTTTAAAGTGAATGGTTGGAGTATATACCAGTGTACATGAGAACAGAGTGTATGTTTATAAGTGTATGTATATATCATTATCCCACCCGGGCAATCAAGCCAAGGTCTGCATCCCACCCGGGCAATCAAGCCAAGGTCTGCATCCCACCCGGGCAATCAAGCCAAGGTCTGCATCCCACCCGGGCAATCAAGCCAAGGTCTGCATCCCACCCAGGCGATTAAGCCAAGGTCTGCATCCCACCCGGGCAATCAAGCCAAGGTCTGCATCCCACCCGGGCAATCAAGCCAAGGTCTGCATCCCACCCAGGCGATTAAGCCAAGGTCCGCAATCATTATCCCACCCGGGCAATCAAGCCAAGGTCTGCATCCCACCCGGGCGATTAAGCCAAGGTCCGCAAACCAAATCCCACCCGGGCGATTAAGCCAAGGTCAAAAATCATTATCCCACTCGGGCGATTAAGCCAAGGTCCGCATCCCACCCGGGCGATTAAGCCAAGGTCCGCATCCCACCCGGGCAATTAAGCCGAGGTCCGCATCCCACCCGGGCAATTAAGCCAAGGTCCGCAATCATTATCCCACCCTGGCAATTAAGCCAAGGTCCGCATCCCACCCGGGAGATTAAGCCAAGGTCAGCAATCATTATCCCACCCGGGCGATTAAGCCAAGGTCCGCATCCCACCCGGGCGATTAAGCCAAGGTCCGCATCCCACCCGGGCGATTAAGCCAAGGTCAGCAATCATTATCCCACCCGGGCGATTAAGCCAAGGTCTGCATCCCACCCGGGCGATTAAGCCAAGGTCTGCATCCCACCCGGGCGATTAAGCCAAGGTCAGCAATCATTATCCCACCCGGGCGATTAAGCCAAGGTCCGCATCCTACCCGGGCGATTAAGCCAAGGTCTGCATCCCACCCGGGCGATTAAGCCAAGGTCAGCAATCATTATCCCACCCGGGCTATTAAGCCAAGGTCCGCATCCCACCCGGGCGATCAAGCCAAGGTCTGCATCCCACCCGGGCGATTAAGCCAAGGTCAGCAATCATTATCCCACCCGGGCTATTAAGCCAAGTTCCGTATCCCACCCGGGCGATTAAGCCAAGGTTTGCATCCCACCCGGGCGATTAAGCCAAGGTCCGCAGTCATTATCTCACCCGGGCGATCAAGCCAAGGTCCGCATCCCACCCGGGCGATTAAGCCAAGGTCGGCAGTCATTATCCCACCCGAGCGATTAAGCCAAGGTCCGCATCCCACCCGGGCGATTAAGCCAAGGTCCGCATCCCACCCGGGCGATTAAGCCAAGGTCTGCATCCCACCCGGGCGATTAAGCCTAGGTCCGCAATCGTTATCGCACCCGGGCTATCAAGCCAAGGTCCGCATCCCACCCAGGCGATTAAGCCAAGGTCCGCATCCCACCTGGGCGATTAAGCCAAGGTCAGCAATTATTATCCCACCCGGGCAATCAAGCCAAGGTCCTCATCCCACCCGGGCGATTAAGCCAAGGTCAGCAATCATTATCCCACCCTGGCAATCAAGCCAAAGTCCGCATCCCACCTGAGCTATCAAGCCAAGGGCCACATCCCACCCCTGCAATCAAGTTAAGGTCCCCATCCCACCAGAGCAATCAAGCCAAGGGCCACATCCCACCCCGGCAATCAAGCTAAGGTCTGCATCCCACCCGAGCTATCAAGCCAAGGGCCACATCCCACCCCGGCAATCAAGCTAAGGTCCGCATCCCACCAGAGCAATCAAGCAAAGG
Source organism: Eriocheir sinensis (assembly GCF_024679095.1). NCBI lineage: Eukaryota > Metazoa > Arthropoda > Malacostraca > Decapoda > Varunidae > Eriocheir > Eriocheir sinensis. Next base: position 757,266 of record NW_026110850.1, read on the forward strand.
GCCACATCCCACCCCGGCAATCAAGCTAAGATCCGCATCCCACCAGAGCAATCAAGCCAAGGGCCACATCCCACCCCGGCAATCAAGCTAAGGTCCGCATCCCACCAGAGCAATCAAGCCAAGGGCCACATCCCACCCCGGCAATCAAGCAAAGGTCCGCATCCCACCCGAGCTATCAAGCCAAGGGCCACATCCCACCCCGGCATTCAAGCTAAGGTCCGCATCCCACCAGAGCAATCAAGCCAAGGGTCACATCCCACCCTTGCAATCAAGCTAAGGTCTGCATCCCACCAGAGCTCTCAAGCCAAGGGCCACATCCCACCCCGGCAATCAAGCTAAGGTTCGCATCCCACCAGAACAATCAAGCCAAGGGCCACATCCCACCCTTGCAATCAAGCTAAGGTCCGCATCCCACCAGAGCAATCAAGCCAAGGGCCACATTCCACCCCGGCAATCAAGCTAAGGGCCGCATCCCACCCGGGCAATCAAGCCAAGGTCAACATCCCACCCGGGCAATCAAGCCAAGGTCAGCGATCATTATCCCACCCGGGCAGTTAAGCCAAGGTCAGCATCCCACCCGGACAGTCAAGCCAAGGTCAGCAACCCTCCCCATTCCTCCGGGCTTGGGACCGGCTCTTAGTTGGGCTGGCTTGCCCCCCAAGAGGCTGGGTTAACAGTTTTGTTCCCCCTTTCTTCACCTCTTTCTACGTACAACAACTTTTGTTTTCACAGTCTCCGTAAAAGATGCAGTGGAAGGTTCACGGCACCTTCAGTTGTCTTTCAACAACTGTAATTTCTTGTTTCTTTACTAACTTCATCTGTTTCGTTAATGACTTCCCTTTCCAACGTCTCCGCCTTCTTTTTTGAGGGTAATTGTGTTTCTTCCTCAAAGTGTGTCCGCGATTCGTCATCACTCAACTATACGTTGTTCTCCTTAGGATCGTCATCAAGGTTATTGTAACGCATATATTGAGGGCATTTGGTGTTGGCGGCCTCTTCTGACCGCCTGCAGGGGCCGAGGACCTCCTCGGGGCCCCTCAGTAACTCCGTCCCTGCCGTGAGGGGGCCCAAGGCTTCCCCCTCGGCCCCCGCCCCCGGCACTAGCAGGAAGACTGTTTGGCTCTTCACAAAATGCCAAGACGAAGATAAAGTTAATATATTTTTTAAGTGTATTGATGCTGATGAAACCGAGTTTATCAATTCTAGGATGCAAAACCGGATAGACTCCCGACCGTGGATTCAGCATCGAAAACCTGTTCTTGCGAAATCATTCGGCAGAGACCGTTTCTTTATAGGAGGGAATGTCTAATAAAGAGAAACTGTACTGCGCAGATAAAAATAACCAGGCAAACACACACACACCCACACACACACACACACACACACACACACACACACACACACACACACACACACACACACACACATGCGTGTACACTTATGAAAGAAATTTGAAAAAAGAGGAAATAGTGTAAGGAGAGAAAGAGGAGAGAAAGAATTAAGAAAGATACAATGATGTGAACAAAAGAAAGGAGAGAGAGAGAGAGAGAGAGAGAGAGAGAGAGAGAGAGAGAGAGAGAGAGAGAGAGAGAGAGAGAGAGACTTCATTTTTTTGATAGAGTGTTAGTTTGTTATTATTATTATTATTATTATTATTATTATTATTATTATTATTATTATTATTATTATTATTATTATTGTTGTTGTTGTTGGCGAGTGAGAGTGGGAGGAGGAGGAGGAGGAGGAGGAGGAAGAGTATTATGTTTCTTCTATCTTGTCACTTTTCTTCTTATCTACAGTATTTTTTTTTTTGCTGATGTTTTCGTTCTCTCTCTCTCTCTCTCTCTCTCTCTCTCTCTCTCTCTCTCTCTCTCTCTCTCTCTCTCTCTCTCTCTCTCTCTCTCTCTCTCTCTCTCTCTCTCTCTCTCTCTCTCTCTCTCTCTCTCTCATAAGCAAATAACACTCATATTATCTGTATTAACTCTTTCATCATTTAATCCTCCTCCTCCTCCTCTTCCTCCTCCTCCTCCTCCTCACCATTCCCTTCTCTCATTTCTCTTTCTTTATTCCGTGTTTCATCATTGTCTCCTTTCTCCTTTCCTCTCTTCTCTCCTCCTCCTCCTCCTCCTCCTACCCGTCTTCTTTTTTTTTTCACTCCCCTCGTTTCTCTCATCTTCTCTGCTCGCCTCACTATCTCCTCCTCCTCCTCCTCCTCCTCCTTTCTATTCTTATTCTTTCTTCTGTTTTACCTTCCCCTTTTTTCTCGTCCTCCTCCTCGATCAGCTGTTTTAATTTTTCTTCCCAACTCTCCTTTTCCTTCTCTATCTTTCATTTCTCCTTCTCCTCCTCCTCCTCTTCATCGTTCTCCTCCTCCTCCTTCCCCTCACATCGCTTCACTCATTCTCTCCCTTCTTCATCTTTTCTCTTGCCCACTTTGTCCATCAGTCTCTCTTCCCCTCATCTTCGCATCCCTTCCCTTTTTCCTCATTCTCTCCCTTCTTCATCTTTTCTCTTCCCCACTTTGTCCGTCAATCTCTCTTATCTCCATCTTCTTATTCCCTCTTTTATTCCTCATTCTCTCCCTTCTTCATCTTCCTCTCCCTTCATCGTCTTTGTCTCTCATTTTCATCCTCCTTGTCATCCTCCTCTCTCTCTCTCTCTCTCTCTCTCTCTCTCTCTCTCTCTCTCTCTCTCTCTCTCTCTCTCTCTCTCTCTCTCTCTCTCTCTCTCTCTCTCTCTCTCTCTCTCTCTCTCTCTCTCTCTCTCTCTCCTCCTCCTCCTCCTTCCGTCATTCCTTCCCTCTCTCCTCTCTCCTCCTTGCCCTCTTCTCCTTTCTCTTCCCTCTTTATCTTTACTATTTTGTCAACAATCGTCGTACCTACCATCTTCTTATCCTCCTCCTCCTCCTTCTTCCTCCCTCTCCCCCCTCCCTCTCTTCCTTGCCCTCTTCTCCTCTCTCTTCCCCTATTTATCTTTCCTATTTTGTCAACAATCGTCGTACCTACCATCTCCTCATCCTCCTCTTCCTCTTCCTTCCTCTCTCCCTTTCTCCCTCTCCTCCCCTCGCACCCCTCCCGGCCTCCTAAGAGCATTCACGGCCTGTTCAGTGCTCGGGGGTTGTAATCGGACACTCAGAATTTACATTTTCCCTCAGGAGGCGACGCAGGGAGGCGGGCGACGGAGGGGCGGGACAGGAGGACAGGATATGAGGAGGAGGAGAAGCAAGGAGACAGACAGACAGTATAAGGAGAGAAAATAAAGGCAAAAGAAGGAGGAAGAAGCGTAAAGAGAAAACATTGAAAGAGACCATTGTGTGTGTGTGTGTGTGTGTGTGTGTGTGTGTCCCCCACCCCCCCATCAACACCACCCATCTATACCAATCAAGTCACAAGAGGCGGCTTAAAACCAACCCTCTGTATGACGATAATAATTCTAGCGGACTTGGCAGGAACGGAGGGAGGGAGGGAGGGGGAAGGGGGGGGAGTAGAGGGGACGGATGGGAGAGTCGAGGGGAGGGAGGAGGGAGGAAGGCGAGGGGACGTAGGGGTGGAAGAGAAGAGAGGGAAGGGAAGGGGAGAGGAAAGACAAGAGGAGTGTTTGAGTGGAAGGAGGAGGAAGAGGAAGAGGAGGGAAGAAACCACGCAACAGCAGGTGGTAGAGGAGAAGAAGAAGGAGGAAGAGGAGGAAGAAGAGGAGGAGGTGGAGGAAGGTAAGGGTCATGGGGAAGGGGAAAGAGGATAAAGAGGAGAAAGAAGAGATGGAGGATAACAGAAAGGGAGAAGGAGGAGGAGGATAACGGGAAAGGGGAGATGAGTAGAGGAGAAAAGAGGAAGAGAAAAGGTGAGGAAACAACAGGTATGAGGCAGGAAACGGAGGAGGTGAGGGGAGGAGAAGAGAAGGAGAGATGAGGAAGCAACTGGGAGAAGGAGAAGGAAGAGGGATAGAGAGAAGACAGTGCGAAGGAGGGAAGAAGAGAAGGAGGTAAGGAAAAGGAATGAAGGAAGGAAGGAAGTGATTGGATGGAGGAAAGGAAGAGAGAAGAAGAAGAGAGGAGACAACAGGTGGGTGGAGAAGAAGAAGAGGAGGAGGAGGAGGAGGAGGGGGAGGAAGAGAAGAGAGTAAATAGAAGGAAGAAGAAAAGAAAAGGTTGGTGGAAGAAAGAAGAAGAAAGGGAGGGAAGAAAGAATATTGCAGATAGTGTAGATAGGAGAGGTAGGTAAGTAGGTAGCGGGGAGAGATAAGGGAGGTAGATAGGTAGGTAGGGGGAGAGAGAAGGGGAGAAAGGTAGGTAGTAAGGGGGAAGACAGGGAGGCGTGACAGACTGTACATATTGTAGGGTCTAAGGTTGGTACAGTCAAATGCTCCCGCGCCTCACACAAACTATTTCCAAAGGCCAAAAGGGAGGTTAACCGAGTTCTAATAAGTGTTCTTTTAGGTTCACGGTACAGAAGAAGGCTCAGACTACCACCAGGGTCATAAAAGTACCCCTGGAAATGCCCTAAACTCCCACGAAAGACTGGTAAATTACGTGTTCTTGGGCACAGAAATGTTTAAAAATATGGTCGTAAGTCATCTCTCGGCACACTCCTGACAGCCGTGTTTTTGTCGTCTATATATATATACTTGAGCGAGGCAGCGGCCGGGACAAGGTGGGGCTCACATTATTATTATATTATGATTGCGCCTGTGTGTGGAGGAGGAGGAGGCGGAGGAGGAGGAGGAGGAAGAGGGCAAGGGGGAAAACGAAGAGTCACAGAGGAATGATAAGGAGAATAAGGAAGAGAAGAATAAGGTCTTTGAAGAACGAGGAGGAAGTGGTGGAGGACGGAGGGAAAGAGGAAGAGAAAGAGAAATATGAAGAGGAAAGCGGTAAATAGACAGGAGAAAGACAAGAACAAGGAAGAGAAAAAGGTGTATGAAGGACGATGATTAAGAGGATTAGGACGAGGAGGAGGTGGCAGAAAAGAACGAGAAGGAGAGAGAGAGAGAGAGAGAGAGGAAAAACGAAAAAGAGTTGGACAATTAGGAAGAGAAAGAGGAGGAGGAGGAGGTTGATAAGGAGAAAGAGAAGGATGACAAAGAAAACTAAGAAGAACAGAAGGAGATAGGAGGAAAAGAAGAAGACGGAGGAAAAGCAGGAAGACTAGGAAAGCAAAGCAAGGAAAAACGAGATGGAAGAAGAGGAAAATGACAAAAACGAACGCTAAGGAGGACGAGAAGAGTGAAGGCGATGACGATGAAGACGAGGATAAATAAAAGGAATAGTAATAATACGAAATCTAAAACCAAGGCATCAATATAAAAAAAGAATTACAGGGAAGAGAGAACCATGACTAAGAACGCTAGGCAACATTACAAGCAAAACACCTCAATTTCTGAAAAGACAAACAAGATAAAGAACAGTATGAGGAGGATAGGAAAGGCTGTTATGGGGACTCGTGGCAATGATTTTAAAAGGTTACAGCGAATAATTAACCCGGTAGCTGCGGGGATCATGTTTCTTAAAGGCCCCTCTAAGCGAGAAAAATGAGAAAAAAATCATCACTCACGCAAACCATTTCATAATATATATCAACGCATTTGTAACCTGTTTATGCATCATCTATTTTGGGGGGTTAATATCATGGCAAAAATATGGCCTGTCGCTGGTACACGGTAAAGCCACAAATTTGGCCCGTCGTTGCTACCGGGTTAACGAGAAAGGAAAAAAAATCAAATTAGAGACAGAGAAGGGCTAATTAGAGTGAATGAGAGGCAGCAAGTATGGCCGGCAGATGCCTAAAGTTCACACTGGATAATTAAAGAGAGAGGGATCATATTACAGAATAGAGGCTAATGAGCTTATTCCTATGCACCTGGGTATGGTTAGCTAAAAAGGTCTGCAGGAGTGAAATAGAAAATGGGAAATAAAATAAAAATAGAAACAGTAGAAATCAAAAGTTCATGAGGAATAAAGAACGAGAAAAGATCAAATGAAAGTACTGTAGGAGAGGAAAGTGAGGTTACTCCCCTGAATCCTCTCCACTTTCTCTCTTTTCCCACTGAGAAAAGATTATTATGGTCTTACTCCGTTGGGGTCTCTGGATATCTTGCTGTCTGAGGACCCCTTTCACAGTCACTTCGTGTGTTTTGATCGTTACCAATGGCGGCGATCGACGCTATAGTTTTCCACGTGAAACTGGCCGATGGGATAGTGGCGGCTGCAGAGGAAGGGAGAAGTGTTGAGAGTGTGTGGCAAGGTGCGGGGCTAGGCTAACCCCGCAGCCGCCACTACCCCATCGGCCAGTTTGACGTGGAAATACTATAGCGGCGATAACAGCCATTGGTAACGATCTAAACACACAAAACAACTGTGATAGCGGCCCTGAATGAGATCAATAAAATAATGTGAGGAGCAGAAATCGTAAAGCTAACTGTGGAAATAGAATAAACAAGACTGAGGAAGGGTTATGGCCAAGATGCTGGGATTCTCACGGGCCGTTTTGTGACCCTAGTGATAAGATGTACACGGCCTCTGCACCTTGGACGGGAAAAAGTCATTCGTGAAAAACCACTTAATCTTCTCTGCGGACTTAGAAAATAATCGATATGGGTGCACGATACGTTAATATGCACCCATGTACCGCTACCACCACCACCGCTACCGTCGTCACCACCACCGCCACCGTCGTCACCACCACCACCACCACCACCGCCTCACACTTCTGCCCCCGCCGGAGTCAAGTCGATGAGCAATAATAGAACCCGCGGCGCCGATGACAACTGCAGGCCCAGTGCAGGGGTGTGATGAACGGGCCCCATCATTAAGGCGGGAGGGGAACGGCGTGAGTGAAGGGCAGGAACAGGTGCACAATGACGGGAAGGAGAGAGGAGGAAGGGGAAGGGGAAGAGATACATAGTGAAGGAAGATAATGCAAGGAAGAGGAGAGAGGGAGGAAGGGGAGAGATGGATGATGAAGGGGTGAAAATATGTAAAGCAATAGAGATAAGAGAGAGGAATGGGGAGAAAGGGGAAGGGGGAGAGATGTATAGTGAAGTGAAGGGATGGTTGGTATAAAGGAAAGAGAGGAGAGAGGAATTGAGGGAAATGGAAGGAGGGAAAGGAGAAAGGAGAGAGAGGAGAGAGATATAGAAGACAGAGAAGAGGGAAAGAGATGAAGAGGGGTAGAGATAAGAGGAAAGAAGATGAAGGAGAAAGGAGAGAAGAGACGCAAGCTAAAAGAAAGATGAAAGGTTGCAGAATAGAAAAGAAGAAGAGGAGGAAGAGGAGAGGAGAGGAGATGTAGGAGAGAGGAGACGCAAGATAACAGAAATGAAGAAGAGATGCAGGATAGAGGCAAAGCAGAAGAAGATAAGTAAAAGAAAGAGAAAGAAAGATGCTGAGAATAGGAGAGGAGAGATAGAGAGAGTGAAGGCATGAAAAGAAGAAAAAGAGGGAGAAAAGACAAATTAAAACGGATAAGAGATGAGGAGGAAAGAGAAGAAGAGATACAAGATAAAGAAGAGAACCGAAGAAGAAGAAGAAGAGTAAGAAAACACGCAGGATGGAGATAACATTATGAGAAACAAAATAAAGCAATACAAAAAAACGGAGACATCGAGGCGGGTTGAGGAGCAAAAGGGAAAAAGGAAGAGGAAAAAGGAAAGGTGGAGAGCGGTGGATGAGGAGAGGCAGGTGGATGAGGAAAAGGTAGAGGCGGGTGACAGCAAGATAGGGAGAATAGGGAGGTAAATAGAGGAGTTAAAGATTATATTGTGGAGAATATTTTAAGACTTTCTATCCGCTCATAAGGAGGAGGAGGAGGAGGAGGAGGACAAAGATATCACAAAAAAACGACGAATAAAAACAATTAGTAAAAAGCCTGAATGAAAACAACGAAAAAAACAATTATAAAAAAAAGTAGATTGAGGTGATAGACCGAAAAAAAAAATAACATTACAAAACGGAAAACGAAGAAAAAATAAGAAGAGGGAAGAAAAGGAGGAGGAAGAAGAGGGGAAAGAAAGAGAGATGAGAAGAAAAAGAGGAGAAAGAAAAGTAAAAAAAATGGCACTGAAGAAGAAGGAAGAAGAAGAAGAGGAAGAAGTTAAATACGACATTTAAAACAATTAGTAAAACGGGAAAAAAGAAAAATTATAAAGAGAGACGAAGAGGAGGAAGAAGAGGAGAAAGAAAGAAAGATGAGAAGAAAAAAAGGAGAAAGGAAGTAAAAAAAAAAAAATAGCACTGAAGAAGAAGGAAGAAAAAGAAGAGGAAGAAGTTAAATGCGAAAACAGTCCAATTATGAAGCCGTTTCGAGCAAGTGTTTTTATGCTTCGACTCCGCCACGCCATGAATCTTGCACCTCACACCTGGCGCGCTGACACACACACACACACACACAGAAGGGTCTCGCCAAGGTTAAGTGTTCAAGCCCCTTCTTCTACCGCAACATGTTTTGGCAATACACACTTCCCTATCTTCATATATAGTCCCCATCATTATCTAGAGGAGAGAGAGAGAGAGAGAGAGAGAGAGAGAGAGAGAGAGAGAGAGAGAGAGAGAGAGAGAGAGAGAGAGAGAGAGAGAGAGAGAGAGAGAGAGAGAGAGAGAGAGAGAGAGAGAGAGAGAGAGAGAGAGAGAGAGAGAGAGAGAGAGAGAGAGAGAGAGAGAGAGAATGTGGGCGCCTTTTACTTCTGAATAACTTAATTTCCTCGCAAGTTCATTCGGGGAGAAAGGATCAGCTCATCAACATGATCCTTCAGAATTCCCAACCTGACACAGCTCCAGGTACTGACGCCACACCTGCTCTCATCAGTGATATGGCACCTCAAGCTGAAGCCACTCAACGCCCTTGTTGCGAAGATGCTCATTCGCTTGACTCTAAGGATTGGCAGTCACGCCAGCCTGCTGCCACCGTGCCGCCATACCAGGACAACTCCATGAATCTACTCCACAGCGAGACCGACCAATCACACCACTCTAATCACTCTGAATTGCACCTTTCTAATACTGACCTGCCTCTCTGCTCCGACATTCAGAAAATTGCCCTTGATATTGAGAGCATTAAAAACCGTATAAATACCAAAGACTTGGAAATCGAGCTACTTAATGAAGAAGTCAGGACTGCTTACGAAACAATTAGGTCACTGCAGACACGAGTCACCCATCTGGAACAAGAGCTTCAGTCTAGCACCAGCAGGGAAGAGCCCGTGACAAGGAGCTCCACCCCACTTTTTATTTATTTTTATTTATTATATATTTTTTTTTACGTCGTGGCCTATAGCGCCGGTAGGCTTCTTCCCGGTGGATCCTGATGGTCGGCCCAAGGCTTCTTCCCGGTGGGGCCTGATGGTCGGCCCAGCCCGTTCTGGCGCAGGCGAGTGTTTATAGTGGCGCCATCTTGCATTGGCTCATACTGCCCTCCCGGAGCTCATCTTTAATCCTAGAATCTAGTGTCCGGGTTGATAGGTGGTCTTCTGGGCAGCATGTGGGTAGTTTTAAGTCACTCGGCGGCGGCTGAAAAATCCCAGCAGAAAAATGACCCTATGAAACTAAGCGTTTGTCAGGTTGTACCACATGTAAAGCTAGTCCAATTCAGTGCCCAAATTGAAACATATAATGAACACTTGCTAAGATGGGGTGAATCGAATGACGTTAAGATCATCAAAACGCCTCCTTTCTTCATACTTAGCACTGGTGATATAGATGATCTCTGCTTTGAATCTGATGAAAATAACTCAACACTAAGTAGACTTGGTGCAGTCAGACTACTTGACTCAATTGATTCACAATGTCCTGACTTTAATTTATGTAAGAACTGGAATAAAGTTAAAACGGCCCCTTTAACTGTAAATAATGTCAATAAGATTACAGGAACATCGTCCCCGCAACTACCCTTTCACCGTTCCCACCCTGTGCTACAACCCCTATCCCACAGATCGACCCCCAGTGCAACCCCCCACCCCCCACCAGGCCCCTATGTACGCAATGCTGTCCCTCACCGCTTCCGTGGCAGACGGGAGCACAGTGGACGGGAGCACCTAACTGCTGCATCGCGGCCCGACACAGACCCCTTGCCAATTCCTGCCGCTCGCTGGAGTCATCACGTGTATGGGAGGGCCACGGCCAGCCACAACACTCCTCCATGGCGCCACGGCGATGAGCAGTCTCAGCCTGTCTCGAGCTGTGCACCTCACCACGCAGCTCCGAGCTCGCCAACTCCTGTCACTCGATTGGAGTCATCACGTGCAGGAGAGGGCCACGGCCAGCCAGAAGACTCCTCCATGGCGCCACGGCGATGAGCAGTCTCAGCCTCTCTCGAGATGTGCACCTCACCACGCAGCTCCGAGCTCGCCAACTCCTGTCACTCGCTGGAGTCATCACGTGCAGGGGAGGGCCACGGCCAACCAGAAGACTCCTCCATGGCGCCACGGCGATGAGCAGTCTCAGCCTGTCTCGAGATGTGCACCTCACCACGCAGCTCCGAGCTCGCCAACTCCTGTCACTCGCTGAAGTCATCACGTGCAGGGGAGGGCCACGGCCAGCCACAACACCGCCCCCCCATGGTGCCACGGTGATGTACAGTCTCAGCCTGTCTCGAGCTGTGGACCTCACCATGCAGCTCCGAGATTTGGCTGTTATAACTGTGGGGAACACAACCATAGACTGGCTACCTGTCGATTCGACCATAGACTGAGGTGCGGTAATTACCGTCGCCTTGGTCACAAAGAAAGGTTATGCCAGCTTCCTGTCGAATAGGAGTCCGGCCATGAAGACAGAGCCACTTACACGAAAAAAAAGGACATATTGGAAATTGAACAAATCAATGACAAAGTCTTTTATGTAATCTTGACGAAATACGTCTTTTAGTGAACGAACGTCAACCTGACATTTTATGTGTGAGTGAAACCTGGTTGACCAATGATGTTTTAGACCAGCACATTGCCATGCCTGATTTTAGTGTATATAGACGTGACAAAAGCAGAGGTGGAGGTGTGTGTATATGTTAGGAATATTTGTACTGTCACTGTGATTGATGTAAACATTGACCGAGTCGAGGGGATTGAGGACTTATGGCTTACCGTGCAATGCCGAAAACTACCTTCTATAACAATTGGCTGCATGTACCGTCACCCGCACGCTAACTCTTTCAAATTTTGACTACATTTTAGATGTTTTTATTATATACACCTCAGAAATAAGCCTTTTTATGTGTTGGGTGACTTTAATTGTAATTTTTTTATCTAAAAACAACAAAATGGAACAAGTAATTAATAATACAAAATTAAGTCAGTCAGTAAATTAGCCAATAAGAACTACATCCCTGTCGGCAACATTATTGGATCTTATTGTGACAAATAATCCTGCCCTAGTGTTGGACCATGATGGTATTGTTTGCCCCATTGCTGACCATGACTTGCTAACTCTCACTCTTGACGTTGCCAAACCTAAAAGGCTAACTATAACAAAAACATTCCGAGAAATGAAGAACTACTCACCATAATTATTCTGTAATTTATTAACATCAGAAAGTAAGACATTAGATAACATCTACATTGCTGGTAATGTCAGTACTCAAGTTAAGGTTCTTAATGGTGTCTTTGAAATGTCTTGATTTTTGCGCACCCTTAGTGACAAAGGAATTGAAAAGACCCTTTGCTAAATGGCTTAATGAAGAGTTAAGAACTTTGATACAACAATAAAACAGTGCCTTGAAAGCCTAGAAAAAAGACACAAGCAACGTTAACCTAGTAAATACTTATAAAAACTGAAAGTGCCAAGTCAGAAGATCTATTCACTACTTTAAATCCGAATTCTACAACAAAAAAATTGACAACAAAGGTAATAGCAAAATCATTTCGAAAACCATTAAGGAGCTTATCCCTAATAATAAAAGCAGTAATCTGCCTGTCACATGTAACCATAAAGAAACTACCATGCAGACTGCTAAGCTCTTCAATGATTTTTTTGCTAACGTTGGTAGAATCACTTTTGAAAAGACACAATTAGGTGACTCCTCAAGTCTCCCAACTGCAGATCCAGTTGACATCACTGATCCTAACTGTCTGTTCAGACCTGAGCCTATTGACTGGCAAACTTTAGTCCTTACCATTGCACATATGAACAATAGTGATGCATGTGGGTCTGATGGGATACCACTGAGATTCCTTAATGATTCCCTTCCTGTTATTTTCTCCTATTTAACCACCATCATGAACACGTCAATAGTCACAGGAATTTTTCCCACAGCATGGAAATTCTCAATCGTGGTGCCAATCCTCAAGACTGGTGATGTAAACGACCCCAGTAATTATCGTCCCATATCTCTCCTCCCAGTCCTCTCCAAACTACTAGAAAAAATAGTTTCATCACAGTTGATTCAGCATCTGGAATCAAATCACCTACTTATTAATGCTCAGCATGGCTTCAGACCAAAGTTATCAACTACTTCAGCTCTATTAACACTAACTAAGAATCTATATTCCAACATGGATAATAAAAATGTCTCTCTGGTCACTCTCTGCGATTTATCAAAGGCCTTTGACAGCGTTATTCATGTTATTTTACTTAAAAAAATACCTTAAATGCAATGTGGATCCATTCTGGTTCGAGAGTTACCTTAGTGACAGAACACAATCAGTGCGATTAAATGACACCGTGTCTGATAAGACAGGTATTTCATATGGGGTGCCTCAAGGGTCTGTTCTTGGCCCTATTCTCTTTAATATTTATGTGAATGATCTTGCTTCATTCCTCCTCAACTGTGACGTCATTCAATACGCAGACGACACCCAAATTATTCTTTCAAGTAATATTGATAATTTAAAGGACCTTATACAAAAAGCTGAAGACTAAATTAGCTAAAGCATACTTTAATGCAAATGGTCTAATGCTCAATGCCAAAAAAAAAACAATGTATCTTTATTGGATCCAGAAGGCTTTTATCACTGATTCCTCGCAATATCCACCTGATGGTGGACGGCAGTGTTATTACCCCCCAGTACATCAGTGAAGAACTTAGGCATATATTTTGATAACCATCTATCGTTCGATGCACATATCACAGAATTAATTAAAAAAGCACATGGAATCATTATGTTTGTTAATAGAATAAAAGATAATTTTAATAAATCAACAAGTATAATTGTGGTACAATCATTAGTTATGAGTATCATTAAGTATGGAATAAGCATCTGGGGAGCAACCAACATCACCCAAATAGAACGTGTACAAAAAATACAAAATTTTGCAGCCAAAGTGGCTCTCGGAGGCGCTGCAAAAAGTGACCATGTTACTCCCTTCCTTAGGGAACTGAAATGGCTGAAAATAAATCACCAGTATGTGTATGAGATTATAACACTCACATATAGGATAATCAACCATGACCTCCCTGAGTGGTTGCTCCCATTAGCTCGTGTTCGTGACAGTCGCCGTCACCATGTAAACACCAGGCAGACTGAACACCTACATGTACCCCGGTGTAACACTTGCCTTGCCACCAGGTCTTTCCAAGTGAGTGCTCCCTCACTTTGGAACAACCTGCCTCCTGTTGTTCACTTTCAAATCACGTCTCAATTTTTTTTTACTTAATAGGCAATTTTCCCAGTAGCTTATCTAACTTTTATTCAATTTTTAGTTTTTGGTCCCATATTTGATTTTATTTATTTTACATCTGACTGTGATAGGCCTCGCCCTGTTAAATCATCTTTTCTTGTTTTTATTTTGACTCAGCACTGTTGCTTTATGGTCTAATACTTATTAGCTCTCTGTGCCTGAATTTAGTTTTTAACACGTCTGGCTAAACTTCACTGGCCTTATTGTATGGGACTTTTGTTATAAATCTAATTGATTATAAGATATATGTCAAGAATAGCCATTGTAATAATGGAAATAAGTTCTATTCTATTCTATTCTATTCTATTCCTCCTCCTCCTCCTCCTCTCGCCCCGCTGATGAGAGCTCTGCCTCACGATTTTCTCTAAGTCCATTGTTATTGTTTCACGAGCGCCTCTATGGACAGACTGAGCCTCATAGGTGCCTTGCAGTGCACCATACAAACTAGTTCCTAAGCCAGTAATATCCAGAACGCGCATGGATCATTACGATTTCGGACATAAATCGGTCTTTACGAGTTCTAAGTTATTTTCTTCTCTATAATAAGGTAAATAATAGCGCAAGTATTTGTATTTTGATTTTAAACGATTACATTCCTGATATATTACTACGCGGGGTCTATCGCTGCCAGCCGCCACGTAGCAGTCTGACAGTCTTCCTCGCGGCGCCATGATGGAAGGACAGATACAACTAAGGATAAAGACGAGATGACTTTAGAATTTACCCAAACGATGATTTTGAGATAGCTTTTAAATATTCGAACGATGACTATATGAAGAATTTACCTAGTGTGAAAAATGTTTGGTATAGAGGAGGAAGGGAGAGTAGAATAGGCAGGTAAAGGTAAAGAAGCGCGTGGCCTCAGTGCTCCTCCTCCTTATCATCGTCATCATCATGTAACTTAGCAACTACCCTCTATTTGTGTTCCTCTTCTCTTCCTCTTACTGTACTTTAACATCGTCTTTTTTAATCTTCCATTCTCTCTCTCTCTCTCTCTCTCTCTCTCTCTCTCTCTCTCTCTCTCTCTCTCTCTCTCTCTCTCTCTCTCTCTCTCTCCTCTCTCTCTCTCTCTCTCTCTCTCTCTCTCTCTCTCCTCTCTCTCTCTCTCTCTCTCTCTCTCTCTCTCTCTCTCTCTCTCTCTCTCTCTCTCTCTCTTCTCTCTCTCTCTCTCTCTTTCTCTCTATCATTTGTCTTCTATCTTATTCTCCTCTCTTTCCTTCTCTTTTTACTATTTCTTTTTTTTTTTCTTTGTTTTCCTTTTGTCATGTGTGTGTGTGTGTGTGTGTGTGTGTGTGTGTGTGTTTGCCTGGTTATTTTATCTGCGCAGTACAGTTTTCTTTATTAGACATTCCTCCTATAAAGAAACGGTCTCTGCCGGATGGTGTCGCAAGAACAGGTTTTCGATTCTGAATCCACGGTCGGGAGTCTATCCGGTTTTCCATCCTGGAATTGATAAACTCGGTTTCATCAGCATCAATACACTTAAAAAATATATTAACTTTATCTTCGTCTTGGCATTTTGTGAAGAGCCAAACAGTCTTCCTGCTAGGGCCGGGGGCGGGGGCCGAGGGGGAAGCCTTGGGCTCCCTCACGGCAGAGACGGAGTTACTGAGGGGCCCCGAGGAGGTCCCCGGCCCCTGCAGGCGGTCAGAAGAGGCCGCCAACACCAAATGCCCTCAATATATGCGTTACCCTAACCTTGATGATGATCCTAAGGAGAACAACGTATAGTTGAGTGATGACGAATCGCGGACACACTTTGACGAGGAAGCACAATTACCCTCAAAAAAGAAGGCGGAGACGTTGGAAAGGGAAGTCATTAACGAAACAGATGAAGTTAGTAAAGAAACAAGAAATTACAGTTGTTGAAAGACAACTGAAGGTGCCGTGAACCTTCCACTGCATCTTTTACGGAGACTGTGAAAACAAAAGTTGTTGTACGTAGAAAGAGGTGAAGAAAGGGGTAACAAAACTGTTAACCCAGCCTCTTGGGGGGCAAGCCAGCCCAATCCGAACAACAAACCCGAGTAGTTGATGCTCGATAGCCGGGGTGGGTGATCACCCTCGGAGAGGGACAACTCCGAACAACAAACCCGACTGGTTGATGCTCGATAGCCGGGTGGGTGATTACCCTCGGAGAGGGACAACTCCGAACAACAAACCCGAGTAGTTGATGCTCGATAGCCGGGGTGGGTGATTACCCTCGGAGAGGGACAACTCCGAACAACAAACCCGACTGGTTGATGCTCGATAGCCGGGTGGGTGATTACCCTCGGAGAGGGACAACTCCGAACAACAAACCCGAGTAGTTGATGCTCGATAGCCGGGTGGGTGATTACCCTCGGAGAGGGACAACTCCGAACAACAAACCCGACTGGTTGATGCTCGATAGCCGGGTGGGTGATTACCCTCGGAGAGGGACAACTCCGAACAACAAACCCGAGCACCTGATGCTCGATAGCCGGGATGGGTGATCGCCCTCGGAGAGGGACAACTCCGAACAACAAACCCGAGTAGTTGATGCTCGATAGCCGGGGTGGGTGATTACCCTCGGAGAGGGACAACTCCGAACAACAAACCCGAGCAGCTGATGCTCGATAGCCGGGGTGGGTGATTACCCTCGGAGAGGGACAACTCCGAACAACAAACCCGAGTAGCTGATGCTCGATAGCCGGGGTGGGTGATTACCCTCGGAGAGGGACAACTCCGAACAACAAACCCGAGCAGCTGATGCTCGATAGCCGGGGTGGGTGATTACCTCGGAGAGGGACAACCTGAACAACAAACCCGAGCAGTTGATGCTCGATAGCCGGTGGGTGATTACCCTCGGAGAAGGACATCTCCGAACAACAAACCCATGTAGCTGATGCTCGATAGCCGGGGTGGGTGATTACCCTCGGAGAAGGACAACCTGAACAACAAACCCGAGTAGCTGATGCTCGATAGCCGGGTGGGTGATTCTCGGAGAGGGACAACTCGAACAACAAACCTGAGCACCTGATGCTCGATAGCCGGGTGGTGATCACCCTCGGAGAGGGAAAACTCCGAACAACAAACCCGAGCAGTTGATGCTCGATAGCCGGGGTGGGTGATTACCCTCGGAGAGGGACAACTCCGAACAACAAACCCGAGCACCTGATGCTCGATAGCTGGGGTAGGTGATCACCCTCGGAGAGGGACAACTCCGAACAACAAACCCGAGCAGTTGATGCTCGATAGCCGGGGTGGGTGATTACCCTCGGAGAGGGACAACTCCGAACAACATGCATGGTGGGCATGGCGAGTATATATATATATATATATATATATATATATATATATATATATATATATATATATATATATATATATATATATTAGAGAGAGAGAGAGAGAGAGAGAGAGAGAGAGAGAGAGAGAGAGAGAGAGAGAGAGAGAGAGAGAGAGAGAGAGAGAGAGAGAGAGAGAGTAGGTGCTGGGAGGAAGAGTACCTACAGTGCATTGGTCTCATTTAAGGAGTGGGCACGCATACATATCACCCGCCCCCCTCCCGCCCCGTGCCCGCTAGTTATGTCCTGCTCGGTGCCGGCCAGCCACCCGTCGCGAGGCGTTGTTATAAAGACGCTGGCTGTTGTTAGCAGAGACATTTTGATGCTTCTCTATCTCTTTGCTGTTCCTTTTGTTTTTGTTGTTGCTGTGGTTAGGTCTACAAATTTCATTGTTATAATTTTTATTATTATTATTATTTTTTTTATTTTATTTACTACTGTTATCACTGTCATTAGTGATGTTGCTATCATCACCAGTATCATTATCATCACCATTAATTTTATCGGTGTGTGTGTGTGTGTGTATGTGTGTGTGTGTGTGTGTGTGTGTGTGTGTGTGTGTACTCACACACACACACACACACACACACACACACACACACACACGAGAAGGGAGGGAGGGAGGAGGGGGCCACCACTACTACTATCTGGCAAGTGCTCTCTTGAGTTTGAATGGCACACAGCATCCGATACCCCAGGACCCGAACTGAATAATTCATGGCATTCCTGACGCGCTCCCCACGGCAACAGCGGGCACGGACACGCAGCATATTTAAACAGGGAGGAAAATGTTTGATGATGGATTAGCCCGTGTTAAAGGTGGCTCCGTGCCAAGAGCATTCAGGTCCTTTGTTTTTACGACTGGCGGGTTAGGGAAGAGAAGGACAGAGAAAAGGGAGGTGAGCTTGTAACGATGTGAATACGTGCACTACTAATCTCATTTTTGTTTTGTTTTTCCATGTGTGTGTGTGTGTGTGTGTGTGTGTGTATGTGTTTGTGCGTGTGTGTGTGTACGTGCGTGCTTCAGAAAAGTAAAAAGAAGAAGAAGAAGAAAAAGAAAAGAAGAAGAAAAAAGTAAGAAAAAAGAAGAAGGAAAAAAAGAAGAAATAGGAGAGAAAAAAAAGAAGAGAAAGAAGAAAAAGCAAAAGTAGTATAAGAAATATCAGAGAAAGAAAAAAAGCAAAAGTAGTATAAGAAATATCAGAGAAAGAAGAAAAAGCAAAAATAGTATAAGAAATATCAGAGAAAGAAGAAAAAGAAAAAGTAGTATAAGAAATATCAGAGAAAGAAGAAAAAGCAAAAGTAGTATAAGAAATATCAGAGAAAGAAGAAAAAGAAAAAGTAGTATAAGAAATATCAGAGAAAGAAGAAAAAGAAAAAGTAGTATAAGAAATATCAGAGAAAGAAGAAAAAGAAAAAGTAGTATAAGAAATATCAGAGAAAGAAGAAAAAGAAAAAGTAGTATAAGAAATATCAGAGAAAGAAGAAAAAAAAGAAGAAAAAGAAGAAAAAGAAAAAGTATTATAAGAAATACCAGAGAAAGAAGAAGAAAAAGAAGAAAACGATGAAAAAGAAAAAGTAGTATAAGAAATATCAGAGAAAGAAGAAGAAAAAGAAGAAAAAGAAGAAAAAGAAGAAGAAAGAAACTACATAATTAGGATACTGTATTAAACTTTATCTCCGTCACATAATTATAAGCAACGCATGTCAGGAATACACACACACACACACACACACACACACACACACACACACACACACACGGCTCAGACTGGCAGCGGTGTTCCTTTAAATGTTGGCAGGCGATTTGTTGGCAGGCGCGGATTTGTCTCCGTCTTACAAAGCACTGAATGAAGCAGCAACATATTTTCTTTATCTTTCGGACATTAAAAGTAGGTTCAGGTTTAGTTTTTGAGAAGTAAATCGCACCTCATTATTCGATCAGGTCGGTAACAGAAGAAAACCGAGAGCAACACTGAAGAAAAAAAAACGACAGAATGATCATAATCTTCTCATTCACCCCAAAAAAATGCCCCGACCAATAAAAAGAGATATCGAGCCAAAGTTCAGCGTTGTCTGCCTCTGACTATAATGCCACTTAAGTAAAGAGATGTGTTGCCTCCATCCGTCCATCCGAAGAGATATTTTATTGTCCCACACGAGTGACTGGCATTTCCTCCGAGTCCCTAGAGAGTCATTTCCTTTGCGTCTCAGTGAATTACATTGAACACCCTCTTACAAAACTTGCCTTCTTCTAATCTCGGCTCCTCCTTAAGCCCACTATTTATATC